>NC_081417.1:62253418-62421765 GCF_949786415.1 Peromyscus eremicus
GTTTTCGTTGTTTTTAAATTTGTATTTATATTTGGCCATGGGTACACATGCCACAGCAACCATGTGCAGTCACCTCGTAGTAGTTTGTTCTCTTTCCATCATATGGGTTATTTTTGTGTGCACTGGTGTTTTTGCCATGGGTGTCGGGTCCCCTGAAACTGGAGTTACAGACAGGTGTGAGCTTCCACATGAGTGCTGGGAATTGAACCCAGGTCCTCTGGAAGAGCAGTCAGTGTTCTTAACCCCGAGCCATCTCTCCAGCCCCATCACATGGGTTTTGAGGGTCAAACTCGGGTTGGCAGGCTTAGCAGCTTTTGCCCACTGAGCACCCAAGATTTTTTTTTTAAATTTATTATTATGTGTTTGTGTTGTTGAGTGTGGTGTGTGCCATGGCAGACATGTGGCGGTCAGAAAAAAAATCAACTTTATGGAATCAGTTCTCTTCTTCCACCCTTTATGTGGGTTCTGGGGATCAAACTCAGGTTGCCAGGCTTGGGCGGCAAGCATCTTTCCACTGAACAAGCTCACTGGGCCAAGGTTTTCTCGATGTAGAGTAACCTCTCTTTTAAGTAACCCCAAGTATGTTTTGGTCCAGAGTCAATTTACTCACCATTCAACATTACCCGTCTAGTCACACTAGGCGAGTTGAAATGGAGGGAGGGCTAGACAGAATCATTTATCCAACACGAGCCCTGTCTCTTGTAGCATCAACCATTTCTATAGCGTCTAAAGGCGGGCACCACCACCGCTGTCTGTCTGTCTCACAGTAAACTGTTCATATCATCTCTTTTTGTTTCTTTTGAGACAGGGTCTCAGTGGACAGTCCTGTCTGGAACATAAGCAATTCTACCGCCTAGCTGTCCAGGCACTATGATTGGATTCCATTACATGAGAAAGAATATTTGCCTTATTTCTGCTTTCAGTCAAGTTCTAGACACTTTTATGTGTGTCAAAGGCTGGTACACAGCAACTAAGCTGTCGCTGTCATGTACCCTGAGTGGTGCGCTGAACATCAACTTCTGTCCTTCCTTTGAGGTCTCCTACGTAAAAGATGACAAAACACCAAAACACCAGAAGCAGCAGCCGACACAGAGCCAGGGGCCTAAAGACACATGTTCATCTGACATTATCAGAAGATGCAGAAGTGTGAAAAGGAGCAGGAAAAAGGGGATGAGCGGGTGGAAAGGAAGAGAGTAAGTAAGGCACTCATGGGGGGACTTCTCCTGAGGAGCCCAGACCCACACCTGGGTTTGTTCCTCCTTGAGCACCTCTCTGTCCTAACACTACTACTGAAAAGTCTTTAAAAAAAAAAAAAAAAAAGATTTATTAATTATGTATACAGTGTTCTGTCTGCACGCCAGAAGAGGGCGCCAGATCTCATTACGGATGGTTGTGAGCCACCATGTGGTTGCTGGGAATTGAACTCAGGACCTCTACAAGAACAGCCAGTGCTTTTAACCACTGGAGCCATCTCTCCAGCCCATGAAAAATCTCTTAACAGATTCCAAATCTGCTTATATAAAAGGAAATGTAAACAGATGGGGACGATGCACTACACTTACCGTGTTGCATTTTGTGCCACACACCACTTGCCTATGATTCAACCACTGAGAAGCAAACACTTTATTAAGGGTCCCAAGGTGAAATTCTCTCTCCTTCAGGAGACTGGGAAGTTGCTGTGCTGCGTAACCATGTAACACCCGAGAGTAGTTGGTTCCATTCTGCAGCCGGACCTCCCGGTTCTTCAGGTAGTACACTAAGGATCTCTTCACCGGGGGGAGCCTTTTTCGTTTGTGCAGAGAGTGATCCCAGCCAAACTGTGGAAATCAACATCAGAAATCAGAGGTTTGGCCACTTTCCTCGAAGACAAGAAATCCCACTGTATTAGCGAAGAAGAACCGAGAATTCGTCCTTCAGGATTTACACAATCAAAAATGTAACAGAAGACTCACAACCCAGAAAGTACAGCTCAACTCGTCTAGCACTGAAAAACGGTTCTCACAGTGAATCCTACTTAGAAATGGGTAGACACGATGAAACGTTTCCCAGACCTTTGAGGAAAGTGGAGGACTCAGAAACCCTATATACTCAGGTGTCCTTGACAGGGAAGGTAATGAGGCCCCGATCACAGAACCCACCTGGGCTGCATTTCTACCCAGCCCCCTTCTCCCTCTCCGCCTGTGCTCCCCGTAGAGCATAAAGGGTATTCAAAGAGCCAGCGTGGGATCCCGTGTCTTCCAGGGATGTGGTCAATGGCCGCTCATCTGACATCGCGCGACTTGCGCTGCGGGCAGTTTTAGAATTCGAAAACTCAAATACCAACGGGGTGCAAAGGAAGAGTAACCAGCGTCGGAATCCCAACTCCGAGGGGCTCTCCTCTCCAAAGGGGGCAGTATAGAGATGACACCTGGTGTTTCTTCTACGTGTCTAAAAGAACCAGCACCTAGCTTGGAAGATTGTTTCCTTGATAAGAGACAATCAGCCCACATTCACGGCGTCAGCGGCAGGCTGACTTCGGTCTCTACCCAGATTCCCCCTGAATTCAGTTTCCTGCAGGACCCAGGAGGTCCTGGCTTCTCCTCCAGCTCTATCCCCAGCTGCAGACTTCCAGCAGAAGGCGTCATGTTGGAGTTTCCTTTTGGCTCTTCACCCTTCCGGCCTGCCTGCACGCCAGTAAACTGCAGACGGACCGGCCACGGCTCTACAGTCCCGGACCCCGGCTCTTGTCCCGCCCTGGCCCCTGGTTCCCGGCCCCAGCTGGAACTCCCTACGCCTCTGCTGGGGTTCTGGCCATGCCAGGCCTGTAAGCCCTCACCTGCGGGCCCTGAGCGTCGCTCCCGGCTCCAGGCGAGGCAGGCGCTTTCCGCTTCCTGCTAACTGCTTTCCGGGCCATAGTGGGCAGCGCCGCCGTGGCCCCGCAGCCACATGGGGCGGAGGAAGCGAGGGGCGGCAGGGCGGCGGATCATATACCGGGCCCGGGGCCGCGCGCTTTCGTGCGCCCGGCCCGGAAAATGGCCCGGACCCCGGGCGGCAGCCGATCAAAGAAAGGCGCGTAAAGGGAAGGAGGGAAAATCCGGGTCGGGAAAGGGAAGGGAAGGGGAAGGCAAAGCAGGACCGAGCAGCTTTCCGACAGCCAGGTCTGGAAAGGACGGCGAGCGGCGAGAACCAAAACACCCCCTCCCACTCGCCCGAGCCCCGTCACTCTTGCGCAGCCGCACATCGCAGCATGTCGCCACGGAGACGCCGCCTAGACCAGAGGGGTGGGACTTAAAGGGTTGCAAGGAGAATTGGTGTCCTCGGAGAACTTCCGCTTGCCACTTGCCAATGGCGGTTTAGCTGCGGCCAAGCTGAGGCCACAGGAATCCTGCCTTCTGGCGGGACATTTCCGACTTCAGCCAGCTCATCCTCTGGCATGCGGAAGTAAGCATGAGCTGTCTCGCTGCCGGCAGGTATATCCCTTCCAATCTCGGGCCTCTAACCATCCTGGCTGGATTAAAGATACTCTAGAGACCCTGATGGATGACCGTTTGTAATCAGACTATGAAAACACTGGACTCTCCAGAGGTCGCAGTTTCCCTGGGAGTCTCATGTTGGGAGAAGGAAAGACTAGGGCACAGATGGCAGCCAACAGGGGAACTTGACTCCAGGAAAGACATTTCACAGTTCCGAAAACTTGTCAGACTACATTACCAGAGAAACTGGAAATGAACCGATGATGGCTGGGACCACACCTCAACAAAGGACTGCTTAGTTAGGCATCCCTCTTGTCTTCTATGTAAGCTTAAACTAAACCACTTGTCAGAACCCTGGAGATAGACTTGGAGTAGAGAATGTCACTAGACGTCACTGTACTTTCCAATGTGGCCATCTTAATTAAAATATCTCTGCTCTTTTTTTTTTTTTTTTTTTTCACTTCAACTTTGTCTTTTTAATTGGCCTGTTGAGAATGAGTGGCCCAACCTAGTTTGTTAAGGTTGCCAAGGCCCAAGACTCTTACAGCTCTGATAGCAGTTTTTACTCCTGAAACTCCTTAACTTTTAGCACATTTCCCCAAATCTCTTACAAACTATCACTGAGCACACAGGATTGGACACTGTGAGGGAGGCAGAGAATCCTACTTCACGCTGCTTCAAGATGGATTCAGGGTAGAAAGCCACAGCAGTATGGTCAGACTTTCCCCTGTCAAAGTACCTTACCAAAGCTAACCCCGGCTACCTCACACACCTGTGGCATAGGTCACCTACACTTGGGGAGTTTTCAGATTCCATTCTCCACTTCTTCCTTACTCTGGCCCTCTCTCCTTCCTGACTCCTGTCTGAACCTCAAGTCACTTTTTTTTCTTCTTTTTTTCTGTTTTGTGAGACAATCTCAATATGTAGTCTTGGCTGGCTTGGAACTCACTATGTTATGTAGATTAGGCTGGCCTTGTACTTAAAGAGATCCACCTGCCTCTGCCTCCACAGTGCAGGCATGAAAGGTGTGCTCCACCACGGCTGGCAGGTCACTTTCTTTCCATTCAGCGTCACCCCTTTTAGGTCCCCAAGATCTGCTGTCACAGTTACACTGTACTTGTGCTTCAGGAAATGGGCCCAGTGTTATAATTCATGTCGTCGCCTGCCTCTCTCTTGGAGCCCAGGGTCTGTCTCCATTAAGGAGTGAAATCCTGAACCACAAAAAAGAGAGTGGTCATTTTTGGCATGCCAGTATAGTTTGGACTGGCACTGGTCACCAAAGTGGGTAGGGCTTCAGGATCACCCTTGCCTCCATTTTCTGAAGATCCTGAAGGAATGTGAGTGCCAGCTTCCACTTTCCTCAGGCAAAGAAACCCTTGGAGGAAGCAGGATGCTCTTGCTTGAGCCTGACTGGCCTCAGGCTGTGGTGCCCAGTTACCTGCTGGTCCCTTCAGGCTTCAGGCCTCACACCTCCAGGGAACTGTGTTGGCCCATCTGCAGTTCTGCCTACAAGAAGATTTGATTGATTTTCCAGATTGAAATGATGTGCCACCATCCCAAATCAGCACTGCGGCCAACCCCTGATACCACCTTGGGAAGGGCAGTCCCGTCCGTCTGTCTTGAGTCGTCCTGTCCCTTCAGAGATAAACACATTGTGAATGGGCAGGGCCGTGGTAGCGGTAGCTTCATTTTTTGGTTCTCTCTTGCCTCACAATGCTCTGGATGACCCAGGAGTCCACTGGACAAGAATCTGGAATCCTTTGAGGATCTCTAGGCTCAGGCTGAGTGGGGCTGGGATCTTGGTGTCTTCAACTACGTTAGGGCACACAGGGCACTGGTACAGGTTCATTCTGTAAGTTGTCCTGCACATTGGCATTCCAGGATCAGCATCAGATCCACACCACAGGTCATTGTCTCTGTGGAAATGACTAAAGGCCTGCTCAGAAGAGTGAAAGTTCATAATTGCTTGTTGTGCTGGGGGCTCAAACTCAAGGCCTTTCTTATTCTCAGCAAGCTCTTTACCACTGAGCTATGCCCTCAGCCTCACAATTTTTTTTCAGTGATATGAATCAAACCTAAGTCTTGCATGGAAAACACACAATCACTGAGCCACAACCCAGACTTTTTTTTTGACCTTCCTTTTTCTCCCCCCCACCCCCACCCCGATTCTCTAGGCCAGATTACACTCAAATTCCCTCCGTAGCCAAGGCTGGTCTTGAACTTTGACCCTCCTTTCTTTGTGTTTCTGTTGCTGTGATCACAGACATGTGCAGCCGAACCCAGTTTATACAGTGCTGAGGATCAGACCTAGGGCCTTGTGTATGCTAGGCAAACTTTCTGCCAACTAAACTAGACTTCCGTCTTTTTGTTTTGTTTTTAGAGGGGCTCATACTGTGGGGCAGGTTGGCCTTGAACTCCTGGCACTCCTCTGACCTCAGCCTCTGAGAGCTAGGATTACAAACGTGAGCCACCATGCTTGGCTTTTCTTCCTTAAGAAGTACTGTTTTGTCTCCCAAGCTGGACTTAAACTTTCCATCCTTCAGTCTTAAGCATCCCAAGTGACTATGATTACAAGTGTGTACCACAATGCCTGGCTACCTACAATATGTATGTATATAAGTATGTACATAGTACATGTGTATTATGTGTGTGTATGTGCATGTTTTTGTGTGGAATCATGGTGTTCGTGTACCTATTGTGGTGGTTTGAATGAGAATGGGCTCATACATTT
Organism: Peromyscus eremicus; assembly: GCF_949786415.1. Taxonomy (NCBI): domain Eukaryota; kingdom Metazoa; phylum Chordata; class Mammalia; order Rodentia; family Cricetidae; genus Peromyscus; species Peromyscus eremicus. The sequence continues at coordinate 62,259,602 of NC_081417.1, forward strand.
GAATGCTTGGTCCCTAATGGGTGGAACTGTTTGGGAAGGATTAGGAGGTGTGGTCTTGTTGGGGGGAGGTGTGTCACTGTGGTGGGCTCTGAGGTTTCAAAAGCCCTCACCAGGCCCAGTCTCACTCTCAGCTACATAGGCAGTGGTGGGGAACGCCTTTCATCACTCTCAGCTACTGCTCAGTGCCATACCTGCCTGCTTGCTGTCTTGCTTCATGCCATGATGGTCATCAACTCTCCCTCTGAAACTGTAAGCAAGCCCCCAATTAAATGGTTTTTCCCCCCTTGGTCATGGTGTCTCTTCACAGCAATAGAAAAGTAACAAAGATACCCATGGATGTGCCGGCATATCAAGGCCCAAGGTTGATGTTGGAAATCATCCTCCATGACTCTTCCACCTTATTCAGTGAGGCAGGGATCTCAATCAAACCTGGAGCTTGCTGATATGGCTAGTCTCACTGGCTAGCTTGAGCTGTATAAAAATAAGATTTTCTACCAGGCAGTGGTGACCTTTAATCCTAGCACTTGAGAGGCAGAAGCAGGAGGATCGCTGTGAGTTTGGAAGCCAGCTAGTCTAAAAAGCTAGTTCCAGGACAGCCAGGGGTACACAGTGAAATGAAACCCATAGGCCCATAGGGAGTAGTAGCACTACTAGGAGGTGTGGCCTTGCTTGAGTAGGTGTGGCTTTGTTGGAGAAAGTGTGTCACTGAGGGTGGACTTTGAGCTTCAGATGCTCAAGCCAGGCCCAGAGTCTCACTGTCTTACTGCTGTCTGCCAATCCGGATGTAGAACTGTCAGCTACATCTTCAGCTTCCTGCCATGATGATAATAGACTAAACCTGTAAGCCAGTCCCAATTAAATGTTTTCTTTATGAGAGTTGCCATGGTCGTGGTGTTTCTTCATAGCAACAGAAACCCTAACTAAGACATCAGGGAAATTTGATTTAAGTCAGCATTATATATATTATATATATTTTTATACACATATGCCAAGTTCAGCATATCCCTCTGAGAAAGAAAATCCTTCTTTCTTATTCAATTGTAAACTGTTGGGGAATATTATTTTAAGGTGTGTTACTTTTGTTCATGGTGCATTTGTTTAACTCTGTGAAGCTGTGTTACTTTGCCTGTCTAAAACACCTGACGGTCTAATAAAGCACTGAATGGCCAATGGCTAGGCAGCACAAAGGATAGGCAAGGCTGGCAGGCAGAAATAATTAATAGAGAAATTTGGGAGAAGAAGGAAAAAGGAACCAGAGAGGAAGGAGGAGGATTTCAGGGGTCAGCCATCCAGCCACCCAGCTACACAGCCAGACACAGAGCAAGAAACAAAGAAAGGTATACAGAAATAGAGGAAGATAAAAGCCCCAAGGCCAAAGATAAACAGGATAATTTAAAGATGAGAAAAGCTGCCTAGCAACAGACCAAGCTAAGGCCGGGCATTTATAATTAAGAATAAGCCTCTGTTTGTGATTTGTTTGGGAGCTGAGTGGCAGGCCCCCAAAAGAATAAAAACAACTAACAGTAAACTGCACATTTGGTAAGTGAAAAGTGCTGGCAGCAGAATTAAGAAAGATAACATGAAGGCCTTGGGAGACAGGTCAGCAATTAAGAGCACTGCTGCTCTTCCAGAGGACCCAGGTTCAATCCCCAGCACCCAAATGGCAGCTCACACCTTTATGTGTCTCAAGGTCCAGGAGACATGACATGGTGTTCTGGCCTCCTTTGGCACTGCATACATGGTGCACTGACATGTTGAAATTCCCATATATATAAGATTAAAAAATGGAAAGGTACCATGTCCCATGAACAAGGAAGGGAGGACGTAGTACACACAGCAACAACAAAACAATGACATGTCCCTTGAATCCACAGGCTCAGCACAGGTCCCAAGTCCTGCTTTAAGAGTCTGAGATACATGTCCACATACACCAACATGTCTCCAGTGTCACAGCCAATCTTCAGGTGCAAAGTCCAAGGCACTTGTTTAGTGCAAAGGCAGTTCTGTTTTGCTGACAGAATGAAATAAGTAAATGCAATTGCCCTGTTTTTTCTCTCCAAAAAGAGAGAAACTCAGCCCCTAAGGTGTCTGTGGTCTGTCCCAGAAAACTTCACGTAAACATACAGGCAGAAGCAGCACTACCCAAAGGAGGTCCATCCCTTTGAGCCAAGAGGTCTGGCCCTCTGAGGTGGGCAGGAAAAACCATTATCTTTGGCTTGGATTTGTCAGGGAAATAAAAATTCTATAAAATGGCCGGGCAGTGGTGGCGCACGCCTTTAATCCCAGCACTCGGGAGGCAGAGCCAGGCAGATCTCTGTGAATGCGAGGCCAGCCTGGGCTACCAAGTGAGTCCCAGGAAAGGCGCAAAGCTACACAGAGAAACCCTGTCTCGAAAAAACAAAAAAAAAAAAAAATTCTATAAAATGTGAGCCAGGCATGGTGGCAGAACCTTTAATCCCAGCACCCTCTAGGCAGAGACAGGAAGTGCATTTGGTTTTTATTCTAACTCAGGTGGTAGGTAGCTGTGTCTTTACCCTAGTAACTTTCCTCAGACTTCACAATCCTATTCCATTGGCTAGTAAAAAAAGAACTGACAGACAGAAAGTCAAGGAAGAGGGGGAAATGTATCACTGTTCCAGGCCATCATATTCCAAGAATAAAGCGTGGGCATTTCTCTAAGTAAAGGCTTACTGGGTAGGTAGTATTAAAACATTTATATAAGGCTGGAAAGATGGCTCAGTGGTTAAGAGCACTGACTGCCCTTCTAGAGGTCCTGAGTTCAATTCCCAGCAACCACATAGTGGCTCACAACCACCTGTAATGAGACCTGGTGCCCTCTTCTGGTGTGCAGGGACACATGCAGGCAGAGCACTGTATACATAATAAATAAATAAACCTTAAAATTTTTTTTTGTATAAAAGTCTTACAAGGTGAGGAAGGTAAAAACATTTTAATTCCTTGTCCTAAACACAAGATTTATTGTTGTGGAATAATCTTTTTGTAGATTGTGAAGATGTGTCTTTGCCAAGGCACCTTTTGATTGATTTAATAAAGAGCTGAATAGCCAACAGCTAGGCAGGAAGAGGTTAGGTGGGACTTCCTGGTAAAGAGAGAGGAAAAAGAGATGAATCTAGGCGGCACAAACACCAGAGGACATGTAAAGGAAATAGGAGGTACAAGATGAAGAGAGATAAAAAAAAAAAAAAAACATGAGGCAAATTGTAGGTTAATATAAATGGGTTAACTTAAGTTATAAAAGCTAGTGGGACACGCCTAAGCTATAGGCCAAGCTTTCATAATTAATAATTATAGAGGGGCCCCAAAGCAGCTTGACCACACAGCTTCCATGACTGGCTTAGGGGCCCAGACACAGCTTCTGTGACAGGCTTACTGGCAGGCAACACCCAGATCCAGGAAAAGCCATAAGCTGACACCACCCAGGGATTCACCCAGGAATGGGGATGTACCTAACATCCCAAACATTCCAACCATTAGATAAGGTGGACAAATGTCCCTGAGTCTAGCACACACCTGTTTTTGTTTTACTGATACCCCTAGATAATTGTCAGCCAATCAGGGTCCTGAACCTTGGAAATCCCCTCACCCCAACCTCTGCTATAATAAAAACCCTACTCTGCCTGGGCTCAGGGCTCTCTGCTCCCACCACTGTGTGAGACAGACAGACCAAGCCCTAGAGCTTGAAAATAAAGGCTCTTTGCTTTTACATACGGGATTTGGTTTCCGTGGTGGTCTTTTGGGGGTCCTTGAGATCTGGGCATAACAATAATAAGTCTCTGTGTCATTATTTGGGAGCTGGCTGGTGGTACAGAGAAAGAATCACTACATATTGCACCCAACATGGAGCTCAATTATCCAGACAGGGCTGAGAAAGCTAAGAAAGATTCTTGACAAGTTGCTGGATGTGGCTTTCTCATCCGACAGCCTCTCAGGCAGGCCAGTGTTCAGCATACAGAGGTGTAGCTACTGGCCACTGCCTGTGGGCTGGAGCCAGCCACCAGTGCCATGTGCCAGCTCCATATGCTAAGCTAGGCCACGTGGCAGCTGGCATAACAGTTTAAGATTTATCTCAACGTAGTCAGAGAACACTGCGGGTGCTCAGTAAAGCTAGGTCCAGACACACACAAAAGAAATCTAAAAAGGTACAGTATGTTTAAAAATATGGTTAGATGCTGAAGAAAGACAAGAAAATGGGTGTAGACAGTCATACAAAAAATAATTAAAAAAATAAAGTCTTTAAAGAGAGAGTAAAGTAATATGAAAAAAAAATAAGCCACATAATGATGGGAAATACACAGGGTGCCTGGATTCTGTATGGTGCTTTGTTGAATATGAGTTTTTTTAATGCTAATGTACAAAAAACAATAGCTGCTGAGAGACATTGGATTATGGAAACTGCTAAATTAAACCAACCTATATATTTTAAGAATGTCTTCACTTAAGAATGGAAGTCAAAAATATGTTGCGTTGGGAGAGAGGTTATGCTTTTGTTTCCACAGGAAACAAAAAGTTATGGTTCTCATCAAAATTAACAAAGATCAGATTTTAGCCAGGTGGTGGTGGTACATGCCTTTAGTCCCAGCACTCAGGAGGCAGAGCCGGTGGATCTCTGTGAGTTCGAGGCCAGCCTGGTCTACAGAGTGAGATCCAGGACAGGCACCAAAACTACACAGAGAAACCCTGTCTCGAAAAACCAATAATAATAATAATAATGATAATAATAAGTTAATTAGATACAAAACTTTGAACTCACAGAGATAGGATAGATAATGGAGTATTTTCTCTCAATCTGCCAAATACAGATGAACTGGACATTGTGAATGTAATTCTTGCCTGATAATTGTTCTTATTGTATATAGTTTTACTATGTTAGAGTTAAAACCTTTCCTTTTTATTTAGACAATACCTGTTAGTTGTTCTTATTGTTTATAGTTTTATTGTGTTAGAGTTAAAATCTTCCTTTTTTATTTAGACAAAAAAGGGGAAATGTTGTGGAATAATATTTTGTACACTGTGAAGATGTGTCTTTGCCAAGGTGCCATCTGATTGGTTTAATAAAGAGCTGAATGGCTAATAGCTAGGCAGGAGAGGCTAGGTGGGACTTCCGGGCAGGGAGAGATGAAGAGGAGATGAATCTAGGCACTGTAGAGACACCAGAGGGCATGGAGAGGAAACAGGAGGTGCAAGATGGAAGAAAGGTAAAAAGCCACAAAGCAAAATATAGATTAATAGAAATGAGTTAACTTAAGTTATAAGAGCTAGTGGCACACGCCTAAGCTATAGGCCAAGCTTTCATAATTAATAATAAGTCTCTGTGTCATTATTTGGGAGCTGGCTGGTGGTACAGAGGAAGACTTGCCACAATTTATAGTATTTGATAGAAAAGACTCCTATTTGTTATTTCTTACATGATGCAGATACTTTAGAGGCCTTTGAGGCACAGGGATGTAATTACTTCACCCACCTTGGGAATACTTCTGAGACCCTGGGGCACAGCATATTTAAGGTTAATGTAGTTGGGTTTAATGGCACATTCCTGTAATCCCAGCACTTTAGAGGCTAAGGCAGGAAGGTCAGTGGTCCAGGCCAGTCTGGCTACATAAGGAGAGTCTGCCTTTTTTTTTTTTTTTTTTTTTTTGTTGTTGTTTTTTCAAGACAGAGTTTCTCTGTTTAACAGTTCCGGCTGTCCTGAAACTTGCTTTGTAGACCAGGCTGGCTTCTAACTCACAGAGACCCACCTGCCTCTGCCTTTTGAGTGCTGGGATTAAAAGTATGCACCATCATTGCCCAGCAAGGACAGTCTGTCTTAAAGTAACCAAAACAGACAAACAAACTGTAGCAAAAAATCTGCATTTCCAGAACCCTAGAGGTAAAGTCCGGAGGATTAGGAATTCAAGGCCATCCTTGGCTACATTGTAAATTGGAGGTCCATTTGGGCTACGTAACACCCTGGACCAGGTCTCCACATAAATAAATAAGATAAAAGGGACTTGAGATGTGATTTAGTGGTGGAGTGCTTGCCCAGCATCCAAAAACCCTGAGTTTCTGACCTCCACACTACAGAAGCAAGCAAAGAAACAAACAGAAACAAAAAGAGGAAGCCAGCGAAATGGATTGGCAGGTGAAGATACCTGCTGCCGAGCCTGACAATCTGAGTTCAGTGTTGCCGCCAGATAACAAATAAACTGGATCCCAAACCCAGTAACACTGGCCTCAAGAAGTGTAAGGTGTCCCACATTGAACATCTGGGTGGGACCTGAAATATTTTATCCACGACTTCAACTCTTTTGAGAACACAGATTCTGTTAATGTATGGCTTAGAACAGCACACACTGGCAGGATTTGTAAGTACACAGGTGCAGGATGTTTGATCACACTGTGTGAAGATGTATCTGTCCTTCCTCACCTGCCTAAGGCACTAAAGAGTTTAATGGCCAATAGCTACGCAGGAGAGGATAGGCGGGACTTCTGGAGAGAGAGAGGAACTGGGGGGTGGACTTCTGGGGAGAGAGAGGAACTGGGGGGTGGGCATCTGAAAGGTGGAGATTCTTCAGCCAGACCCAAAGAAAGTCAGACATACGTACTGTACTAAGGAGAGGTAACAAGCCACGTGGCAAAACATAGATTAATATAAATGGGTTAATTTAAGTTTTTTCGAGACAGGGTTTCTCTGTGTAGCTTTTGGTGCCTATCCTGGAACTCGCTCTGTAGACCAGGCTGTAATTTACGTTTTAAGAGTTAGTTGGGAACAAATCTAAGATAAGGCCAAGCAGTCATAATTAATAATAAGTCTCCGTGTCATTATTTGGGAGCTAGTGATCCAAAGAAAGTCTATCTATACATAGGCAATTAGATTTTGTTGTTGTTATTATTATTATTATTACTCCTTTTATTTTTTTATTTTTATTTTTTTGTAAAGATTTATTTATTTATTATGTATACAGAAGAGGGTGCCAGATCTCATTACAGATGGTTGTGAGCCACCATGTGGGTGCTGGGAATTGAACTCAGGACCTCTGGAAGAGCAATCAGTGCTCTTAACCTCTGAGCCATCTCTCCAGCCCCTCCTTTTATTTTTTTGCAGCACTCTGGCTTCCATGAATGCTAAGCAAGCGCTCTGCCACTGAGCTAAACCCAGCCCCGAGTTTCTGAGTTATTGAGGTTCCTTGTTGATCACAGTGGGATTGACACACTCTCCTGTGTGTCAATCTCACTGTGAGAAAATGAAGAGGTAAAACTTTTATACTCTTTGTCTGCTTGTTTGTTGTGTTTGTTTGAGAAAGGGTCTCATGTAGCCCAGGATGTCCTAGAACTTGTAGCTAAGGATGACCTCAAACTTCTGATCTTCCTGCTTCTACCTCCCCAGGGCTGAAAATGCAGGCCATGTGCCACCACTCCAGGTTTAATGTTGGTGCTGGTCTACAGAAAAAACTCCAGGCTATCAGAGGCTATTTGAGACCCAGACTCAAATAAAATAAAACAAGGACCAATGAGATGCCTCAGCAGGTAAAGGCACTTGTCACAGAAGCCTGGCAGACTACACGGGACTCTCAGTTTGACTCCACACAAACACCTTGACACATGGTCTCGGACACACAAATATAGATGTCCTATCAATTGCTGAGGAATATTCTAAGAGTAACACACTTTGTAAGATAGTCTTTTTCTTGCTTTTATTTTGATCACATATGCCTCCAGCTACTTCATCTTTATGGTTATAATGTGAAAGCTGCCATGTTGAACCCGAGGATCTACTACAGCAGTGGTCTTCAACAATACTTTTCTACCAGAGAAATGCATTTCCCAAAAATGGGCATATAAAGGCTTGGGCAAGATGGCACAGTAAGTAAAGGTATTTGTCACCAAGCCTGATGACCTTCGCTCCATTCCTGGGACCCATATGGTTGAAGGAGAGAACCGACTCCTTCAAGTTGTCCTCAGGTTTCCATATGCACACTGTGGCACTCCCAAATAAAATAACTTTAAAATTTAAAATGGGCAAGCAAAGCGGAGGATGGTGGTGTATTCTCATAATCCCAGCACTCACTGGAAACAAGAGCATCAGGAGGTTGAGGCCAGCAGGGCTACCCGAGATCCTGAGAATAAATAAATAGAAGGTAGGTGTGTACAGCTGAGTTTCAGTTTGAGTCTATTCTCTCTTCCACGCCTTTAAATGGGTGGTGATGCTTGTCCATAACATCTTCCTGCATTAGCTGCAGCTTGTCCAATCATAACACTAAAGTCTGCATCAGAGGTGGAAGACAGTGTGATCCTTTTTTTGTCTGCCGTGACTATAGCCACATCCACTGGAGAGGGTCAGTGGGTTCTGTGGCCTATCGGCCACACCCTGCTTTTGCTTGCCTGCTTCCCATATATTGCTCTGGGGAGTCCTTACCCACAATGGGGACAAGGCACCCCATGGTCTGTAGAGAACCTTGATGCCCAGGCAGTGGCCACTCACCCCTGAGCCTGGTCTGTGCTTACTCGAGAGGGTCAGGGCACACCCCTCCCCAGCCCCCAAGGCCCAACTTCCTTGAACCTGTGTTTATGCAGAGGAAATAAAACAAAATTTCCCTAATGTTGGCTCTGGAATATCTGTCTTTTCCCAGCACACTAGCTCACATCCAACCCTAAGAATGCCTTTCTTTCCTCTTAATTAACTTCTGCTATCTCTCTCTCTCTCTCTCTCTCTTTTTTTTTTCTTTTCAGGTTTTTCGAGACAGGATTTCTCTGTGTAGCTTTGTGCCTTTCTTGGAACTCGCTCTGTAGACCAGGCTGGCCTCGAACTCACAGAGATCCACCTGGCTCTGCCTCCCGAGTGCTGGGATTAAAGGCGTGTGCCACCACTGCCCAGCTAACTGCTGCTATTCTATCATTAAAAATGTGTGGGTGGGCTGGGCGGTGGTGGCACATGGGCTTTAATCCCAGCACTCGGGAGGCAGAGCCAGGCGGATCTCTGTGAGTTCGAGGCCAGCCTGATCTACAGAGCAAGATCCAGGACAGGCACCAAACCTACACAGAGAAACCCTGTCTGGAAAAAAAAAATGTGTGTGTGTGTGTGTGTGTGTGTTTTCCAAGAAAGAACATAAAGTTGAGTGGGTTGGAAATGGGGGAGGATCTGGGAATAGTTGGGGAAGAGAATATAATCAAAATCTATTGTATAAACAGTTTTTTTTAATTAAAAAATAGTCCATCTAGTGGTGCACACCTTTAATTCCAGCCCTCTCAAGGCAGAGGTAGATGGATCTCTGTGAGTTCAAGGCCAACTTTGTCTATATAATGAGTTCCAGGACAGCCAGAGCTACATAATAAAGAGAAGACCCTGTCTCAAAATAAATAATAAACAAACAAACAAAAATGTAACCCAGCACAGTGGCACATCCCTTTCATCCCAGCACTAGGGAGGCAGTGGCAGATACAGCTCTATGTGTTTGAGGCCAGCCTGGTCTACATAGTGAGTTCCAAGCTAGCCAGGGCTATATAATGAGAGCCTGTCTCAAAAACACAACAACAACAAGAAAATGGTAATAAAAGAAGTGTTCATGTGGGCGGGGAGCGGACTCTGTTGATAGAGCACTTGCTGCACAAACATTAGGACCTTTGATCACTAGCATCCACGGAAAAAGCCAGGTGTGTTAGCGTACCTGCAATCTCAGAGCTGAGCAGGAGGAGACGGAGAAGCCTAGGGCTTGCCAGGTAGTCAGCCTACGTGAATCAGTGAGCTCCAGGTTTAGCGAGAGACTGCCTCCAAATAAACAAACAAATAAAAGCAGGGCAGAGAGTGATCGAGAAATACACAAGACATCCACCCCCTAATCTCCAGATGCAAGTGCACACGGAGGTGCAAGAACACTGACACACACACAAGTCACACGCATACATAAACACACTCAGTACACAAAAGAAGTAGTAATCTAAAATGTCTAATCCTCTCCCAGGACATCAAGAGTCTTAGAGTAACTGAGGAGCTAGGGATAGGTCGGTAGAGTGCTTGCCTAGCATTACAAAGTACTGCCAGCACTACATAAAATGTGTGTAGGAGTGTAGTGCAGCCTGTCTAGCTAACACCACTCTGGAGGTAGAGGCAGGAGAATCAGGCATTTAAGGTCATCTTGACTATGTAGTTTGAGGTCAGCATGGGATACGTGAGATCCTGTCTGAAAAAAAGTGGGGAGGATGGGGCTGGAGAGATGGCTCAGAGATTAAGAGCACTGGCTGTTCTTCCAGAGGTCCTGAGTTCACTTCCCAGCAACCACATGGTGGCTCACAACCATCTGTAACGAGATCTGGTGCCTTCTTCTGGCATGTGTATACATAATAAATAAATAAATCTTTAAAAAAAGGAGGGGCGTGGGGTAACTGAGGCATTTTCAAGATTTGTAGCATGATGGTAAGTGTTAACTGTCAGCAGGATCTAGAATTGCCTTGGAGAAGGGCTCCTGGGCCTACCTATGGGTGATTCTCTTGATTATGTTAATTGATGTGGAAAGTGTTAGAATCCCCAGCCACTCCCCTAGCTACATGACCGCTGTCCAGTAGCCAGGCAAGATGCTTAGTCATCCTAGGGCCTTACGTCCTACGTAATCCATGCGCTGTGTGATCACATAATTTTCATTTAGCGTGATCAGTATCTATGCGCATGCATGGCATAGCTATGTAAGCCCATATGCCCATATGGGGGGGAAGGGTACCTATAAAAGTGAGTTCCACCTATTCCTCCCCTCTCTTCCTGCACAGTCATTCCATAGGCCTGTGCATACTCCTTCTGTTCCTTTCCCTTAATAAACTCTTACAGTGGGTTTTGTTGTGCCTCGTGGCTTTTCTTCCATGGTAAACAGTGCCGCTTAATAAATAATATTGCGCCTATAATAGATAACAGAAAGACCCACTGTAATTGTGAATGGGACCATTCTCTGGGCAGGAGAGTCTGTACTGTATAAAATGAAGAAAACCTGAGCACTCGCCTGCATTCATCCCTCATTGTTCCTGGTAGTGGGCATGAGGTGACCAGTTGTCTCAAGCTTGATTCCCACCATGATGGACTGTGCTTTGAACTAGGAGCTAAAATAAACCCTTTCTTGCTGAAGTGGTTGTGTTGTTGTTTGTTTGTCTGTTTTTTCAAGACAGGGTGTGTGTAGCTCTGTTTGTCCTGGAACTTGCTCTGTAGACCAGGCTGGCCTTGAACTCACGGAGATCCACCTGCCTCTGACTTCTGAGTGCTGGGATTAAAGGAGTGCACCACCATCTCCTGGCCTGAGGTTGCTTTTGTGAGAGTATTTTTTCACATTAGGAAAAGAAACTGAGACTCGGGGCCACCTTAATCAATGCAATACCAACTACCAGCTTTTACAATGCCTTTGTTCAAATCACCAGACTACCGCTTACCAAGGATGACCCAGGCATTGCCCAACTGACTTAATTTTTGTATCTTTGACCTTGCCCACTGAATACCTTTCTTATACAACCTCAGGACTTTTGGATGCACCTTAAAAGGACAAACTTCCAATTACTAAAGGTTTCGCACTTCTATGGACACAGCTGTCCCAGCCACCATGCCTTCTGTGACATGGTATACTAGAATGCTGTAGAATATTTTAAGGTGTGTTACTTTTGTTTATGGTGCATTTGTTTAACTCTATGAAGCTGTGATACTGTGCCTGTCTAAAACACCTGATGGGCTAATAAAGCACTGAACAGCCAATGGTGAGTCAGGAGAAAGGATAGGTAGGGCTGGGCCAGAGAGAATTAACAGAAGGAGAAATCTGAGAGAGGAAAGAAGAAGGAACAAGAGAGGAAGGAGGAGAACTTTCAGGGGTCAGCCACTCAGCCACCCAGCCACCCAGCCATTCAGCTACACAGCCAGACATGGAGCAAGAAACAAAGAAAGAATAGAGAAGGATAAAAGGAATAGAGGCCAAAGGTAGATGGGATCATTTAAAGTTAAGAAAAGCTGGCAAGAAACAAGCCAAGCTAAGGCCATTATTTATAATTAAGGATAAACCTCCATTTGTGATTTATTTGGGAGCTGGGTGGCTGGGCCCCCCAAAAAAGCAATGACAACCAACAACACTAGAACCTCTGAAACCATGAGCAGAAATAAACTTCTCTTCCCTTCAGTTGTTTCTGCCAGGGATTTTGCCCTGGTGATAAGAAAAATAATGACCTTGAGTCAAGTATGCCCTGAAGTGTACCTGCCATTTTTCCTTGTTAAACATCACCTTAAACTAAGCATGTTCAAGAATGCCCCCACCCCCAAAGTGCTTCCCTATATGAATATGCACAGAATCTGCCAGTAAAATATTCATCTTTCCTTTGGGGACAGAATTACTTTAGAAATAATCCCCGTGCACTCCTTGCCTGCTTCAGGTAATAATTTTTTTCTGTTGCCTTATTTCTTGGCCACAGTGCTCACAGTGATGCAAACGTACTGGGCTTGGTAAGAGCTGAGCTGAGCCTCTAGTCTAGGACCATAATCCCAGTACTAAGTCAATGATTATAAATATTTTAAGATTGATTATGCCAGTTGTTCTCCAGAAAGATCGTATCAGGGTGGACTCCTTATTTAAGGATTTTTATTAATTTAGTTTTACATATAGGAGAGTTTTGCCTGTATATATGGGTATGCACCATATGTATGCCTGGTGCTTAAGGAGGCCAGAGATGATGTCAGATCCCCTGGTACTGGAGTTACAGAAGGTTGTGAGCAGCTACCATGTGTTCTGGGAACCAGGCCTAGGTCCTCTGAGAGTAGTAAGTACTCTTTACTACTAAGCCACTTTCCCAGGCCTTGTTTGTTTGTTTTTTGTTTTTCAAGATAGAGTCTTAAGATCATTCTCTGCTTGCTGTATAGAAAATTCAAGGCCAGCCCAGGCTACAAGAAACACTGTCTCAAACAAGGAAAATAAAGGGAGAGTAATAAAAAACATGTAATATCAGCAACTTTTTACATAATAACCCCAGCTATTGGGAGGCTCAGAGAAGCTCCAACATGGTATTCTTCTGCATCTGTGAATTTTCATTTGTCTCCAGCTCAGACTAATCCACATGCCAAAGTGGTATAGTTGTGATCATAATATTATGATGAGATCGTAAGTAACAGGACCTGACAGTAGCTAACGTGATTCTTTGGAGGATATAGAAGTGTTCAGTCTTGACAGAACAGCTGAACCTCCAGGCCTTAGAAAACAACAAAAGGTTGGTGTGATGGTGACTGTCTATAATCCCAGCACTGGGAACATGGAGGCAAGAGGACCAGAAATTCAAGGTCATTCTCAGCCATTCAGTGAGTTTGAAACCAGTCTAGGCTACTAGGGACCTATGTCAAAAGAATGAGGGAAGAGTCAGGAAGGCATGCCTTTAGTCCCAGAACTTGGAAGGCAGAGGAAGGGCAGATCTCTGTGAGTTGAGGTCAACCTGTTCTACAGAGTGAGTTCCAGGACAGCCAGGGCTACACAGAGAAACCCTGTCTCAAAAAATAAAAAATAAAAAATAAAATAAAAAAATTGTTACTTATTTTCGTGTGGTGGGGAGGTGTGGTCAGAGGTGTAACAGAATATTATCTTAAGGTGTGTTATTTTTGCTAATGTTGCATTTGTTTAACTCTGTGAAGCTGTGTTACTGTGCCTGTCTAAAACACCTGATGGTCTAATAAAGAACTGAATGGCCAATGGCGAGGCAGGAGAAAGGATAGGCGGGGCTGGCAGCAGAGAGGATAAATAGAAGGAGAAATCTGGGAGGAAAAGATAAAAAAAGAAGTAGCTAGAGACGGAGGAGGACTCCAGGGGCCAGTCACCCAGCTGCACAGCAAGCCATGGAGTAAGAGTAAGATTTACAAAAATAAGAAAAGCCCAGAGGCAAAAGGTAGATGGGATAATTTAAGAAAAGCTGGCTAGAAATAAGCCAAGCTAAGGCTGGGCATTGATAAGAATAAGCTCTGTTGTCAGAGCTGGTTGTTAGACCCTCCAAAAAGAGCCCAAAACCAACAACACAGAGGGGTACCAGATCACCTGGAGCTGGAAATACAGGCAATTTCGAACTGCCTGTTGTGGGTGCTAGGAATAGAGCTCGGGTCTTCTGCAAGAACAGTTTGTGCTCTTAACCACTGGGCCATTTCTCCAGCCCCGAGCCCTCTCACATCAATCATTAATCCAGAAAACGTCCCATAGGCTTGCCTACAGGCCAGTCTGATGAAGGCGCTTTCTCAACTGAAGTTCCTTCTTCCCAGATGGTTCTAGTTTGTGTCATGTTGACCAAACAACAACAATAAAAACTATCCAGTACTCCAGTCAAGACCAAGGACTTGAATTCAGCCCCAACTACTTCTGAAATCTGTTCTCTGACCTCTACATGGGTGCAGCAGTGATCCTTCTTCTGCCCCGACACAGGCTGACTGGGAACTCAGCATCATAGATGATGCAGTTGACCAGAGGCCTTTATAAAGTATTAGGCAACAAAAAAGGACACCTCCTGCCTTAGTCACTGTTCTATTGCTGTGAAGAGACACCATGACCACGGCAACTCTTATAAAGGGAAACATTTAATTGGAGCTGGCTTACAGTTCAGTGGTTTAGTCTGTCATTGTCATGGCCAGGGAGCGTGGCAGCATGCAGGCAGACATGGTGCTGGAGAAGGAGCTGAGAGGTCTACGTTTGCATTAGCAGGCAGCAGGGACAGAGTGAGACACTGGGCCTGGTTTGAGCACCTGAGACCTCAAAGCCCACCTCCTACCTGCCGTGACACATTTTCTCTAACAAGGCCATACCTCCTAATAGTGCCACTTCCTATGAGTGCTGAGGACCATTTTCTTTCAAGCCACCACACCTCCTTGGGTCTAATTTGCTTTATGAATGTGGGCATGCCCTCAGTGAACTGGCTTAATCATGGTCCCTAAATCTATTTCTGTTCATGCTCTTTTGGTGTCTTCTGAAGTCACCTTCTGTCTCTATTTAATTTCTTTTTGCTGGAGTAAGAATCTAGGATAAAGGATTAATTATCAGTTCTGTTACAAAATGCAAAGGAGTGATGGGAGAGAAGGCGGGTAAATCACATCAGTTTCCTCTTATAACCCTTAATGCTGTATTCATTTATTTATTTATTTATTATTCATTTATTTATTTAGAGACGGGGGTCTCAATGTAGCCCTGGCTGTTCTGGATCTCGCTCTGTAGCCCAGGCTGGCCTGAAACTCACAGAGCTCCACCCACCTCTGCCTCCCGAGTGAGTGCTGGGATTAAAGGTGGATCTCTGTGAGTACGAGGCCAGCCTGGTCTCTGAGTTCCAGAACAGTCAGGGCTACACAGAGAAAGCCTTCCTTGGGGAGAAAAAAAAATGCAGGCGTGCACCACCATCACCCAGCTTAAATATAAGTTTTTTTGAGCCTTAATGCTTTTTTAAAAACCATAACAGCAGTATCTAGTTTGAGGCTTTCAAAAATCGCCATTGAAAGGGGAGATTTGAGCCTCAGAGGTCAGGCAGAGGTCAGGAAACAAAAGGCCAGTGAATAAATGACAGGGGCAGGACCAAAACCAAATAGTTGTCCAACCCAATTTTTTTTCCTAAACACTGGTTTAGGGACAGAGTTCACTATCTGCCATGGTGGGATCAATACAGAAATGGCCCATCACAAAGCAAGACGTTGTCCTAGGCACAGGCCATTATGTTAAGCCTTATGCCCCTCTGGATCTTCATAATGCCTCTTTGTCCGTGGCCATGCCCAAGGGATTTGTCTGACACTAGGTACTTCAGAACAGCTGAGATTATGGGGCACACCTGTTTGCTAGCTAGCACTTTGGAGGAAAGAACAAGAGGTCTAGGCTAGACTGGGCTAAATAGAACACACCCCCAAGAAAAAACCCACCCCAAATAAATTCTCCATCAACATTTATCAATAAGAGTGTTTCATTAGAATTAGAGACAATTCCCTCCTTCCACAATGTAGGTTCTAGGACTCAAACTCAGAGTGTCAGTCTTGATGGCTTTACCTGGTAAGGCATCTCTTGTGTACCATTAATACTCCCTAAGGAACTTGACTGAATCAGAATCAAGCAGTAATCTTGAGCCATCTCTCCAGCCCATCTCCCCATTTATTTTAAGACAGGGTCCCCAGCTGGGCAGTGGTGTCACACACTTTAATCCCAGCACTTGAGAGGCAGAGGCAGGCAGATCTCTGAGTTCGTGGCCAGCTTGGTCTACAGAGCAAGTTCCAGAACAGGCAGGGCTGTTACACAGAGAAACCCTGTCTTCAAAAAGCAAAAACAAAAACAAAAACCCACAAAACAACAACAACAACAACAACAACAACAACAAAAAGATAGGGTCTCCATATTTAGCCCAGGGTGACCTTGAACTCACTATATAATCCAGGTTGGCCTAAAGCTCACAAAGTTTCTGCCTTAGCCTCCAAAGTAATAGTTTATCAACCTAATTTTTTAAAACTTTTTGTTTGTTTTTTATTTTTTGAGGTAGGGTCTCTCTACACAGTCCTTGCTGACCTGGAACTCACTATGCAGACCAGGCTGGCCTGGAACTCACAGAGATCTGCCTGTCTCTGTCTCTTAAGTGCTGGAACTAAAGGTGTGTGCCACCATGCCCAGTTTAAAAAACAAAACAAAATCATTTTTTGGTTTTTCAAGACAGGGTTTCTCTGTGTAGCCTCCAACTCAGAGATCTGTCTGTCTTTGGCTCCTGAGTTCTGGGATTAAAGGCATGAGTCAACACACTTGACTATTTTTTTTGTTTGTTTGTTTGGTTTTGTTTCTCTGTGTAGCCCTGGCTGTCGTGGAACTTGCTCTGTAGACCAGGCTGGCCTTAAACTCACAGAGATCCACCTGTCTCTGCCTTCCAAATGCTGGGATTTTCAGTTAAAGTGATTAGAAAGAACCCATAAGAGAAAATGTCTATTTTATCATGGTTGTAAACACCTGTAATTCCAGCACTTGGGAAGCTGAGGCAGGAGGATTACAGAATTCCAGGCCAGTCAGAGCTACACAGCAAGTATCTGTCTCTAGTTTGCTAAAGTTAACATACACAGAAAGAGAAAGAGAGAGAGAGAGAGAGAGAGAGAGAGAGAGAGAGAGAGAGAGAGAGAGAGAGAGAGAGAGAGTGTGTGTGTGTGTGTATGGAGAGAGAGAGAGAGAATTTATATGGGCCCTCTTATAGAGAGTGGAGCTGCAAGGAGAGACAGAAATGAAACTCAGACAATTATGAAATGACAATGGGGTACTACGCTATTTCTGAGAAAGAATGTTAGATGCAGTACTTTGCCCAAGCAAAACAGACCTGGCGATTCAAATCGTGTGCTTTCTCTTTCTCTCTCCTCTTTCCCTTTCTTTCAAAGCTCCTTCCCTCCCCCTCTCTCCCCTCACAGTATGGCTGTATGAAGATCAAATTGCTGCGGATTTACTTTCTCTAATTACTTGGAAGACCATCTGTATTCTGCTTTGATGCACAAGGACCTGCTCTGTGCGGGGAACCATATGTTGCCCTACCTCCCACCCTTCCTTTCTTCCTCCTTTGCTCTTCCCACCTGGCTGTGGGTTCACTCTGTCAGAGAGAGTGGGGTGGGGAGATGAAACTCTAGACAGACATCCTCTGCACCTGCTGTGGCGTCCCTGATACTCTGGGGCCTGGCAATCATCAGAGGACCATTAACCATGAGCCATCCTTGGCTAGCAACCAATGGCCAAGAGTTGTATGTGGGTGGAAAGCTACCGTGGTTGATGAGTGAGGTGTTTCCCCCGGAGGAGACTCTGGCACTTTTATCTCCTCTCCTCAGGCCTGACTCGAGTTCAAGGCTGAGTCATTAGGGTGGCATGGGGATATTTTTGTTATGTGTAAGTTCAAATTATGACAGAACTCTGGTAGGCTTACCATGTGCTGATCCAATGAAAATGCGTTCTCTGGAATGAAAAATCATGAGGAAAACTGAGTTTTCAGTTTTATTATCTAGAAGGTAATAGGCTAGACTCTGTTCAGAAGGATAAAAATGTTGACTTAAATTATCAAATATTTTATTTATTTATTTTTTGTCCTTGAGCAGAAATTTCCTTTCAGTTTCCTTTACTTTTCCCTACCTTCTCAGGAATATGAGGAAGAAAGAATCAGGGCTAGAGAGGTGGGCAAGAGAGTAGGAAGAGGCTATCTGAAAGGATGCCCAGTCTTTCTTATCAGTTTCCGTCCTCGTATATTACTGTTCATTCCAGCCATTTCAATGGCAGATATGCGGCCTCCCCCTCCCCTCTCCCCCTCCCCTCCCTCTCTCCCCCTCCTCCAGGGATACAGAGTTCCCTCTGCACAGAATAAGGGACACATATCAGTCTAAAGCTCACAGCTGGCTGGGGTGCAAAGTTCAGTAGGTGAGGCTTGAACTTCGGTCCTCATGCATGCTGGCAAGCTCTCTACCACTGAGCTTTGCTCCCAGCCTGCCTTCGCTCTTGTGTTTAACACAGCAGCACTCAGCTCTGTGCCTTTCATGCAGAAATCAGAGGTAGAGGGACCCTCCAGAGACAGGCGAACCTAACACTTTAGTTTATAGGCAACAGACACTAAAACCATCCTTCTTCTGAGATGACTCTCCTTTCGCCCCAGTAACAAAGGGGTATTCCAGATGAACACAGTGGGGGGGGGGGGGTCAGTGATGGGGTTTTGAGTTAGGGTTCACTTGGGTTAGAAAAGCAATGATAGCCAGGTGTGGTGGCACACATCTGTACTCCCAGGACTTGGCAGGTGCAGTGGGAAGGTCGGAAGTGCAGGGTCATTCTTACCTACGAATCCAATTCCAGGTCAGTCTGTGCTACAGGAAAAATGATTCCAAGCAGCAACTTCACTCTCTAAACCTGCTTCTGTTGTTGAATTATGGATAATAATATTTTCTGTTTCATGAGGTCATTAAGGAAATTGCTCAGGCTGGTGAAATGGTTCAGTGGACAAGAGCACTTGCAGCCAACCCTGACCTGAATCCAAGCCCTAGTGACAGGAGAGAAGTGGCTTCCACAAGCTGACCATGTCCACACACATGTAAGAAACAGGCAATGTGTAAAAAATGTAATGTAAACATTAAAATATAACGTAACACTTATATAAGCATGGACTCGTATATTTGACTATATAGTATTTTTGTGTTATATATAAATATAAAAATATATTTACAAAAATTAGATGATTGCACTCGGGGAGGCAGAGGCAGGTGAATCACTGTGAGTTTGGGGCCAGCCTGGTCTATAGAGTGAGTTCGGGGCCAGTCTGGTCTATAGAGTGAGTTCCAGGACAGACAGAGATACACAGAAACCCTGTCTCAGAAAAAAAAAAAACAAAAACAAAGAAATTAGATGATTGATAAGTCGATATATGGTAGATAGATAGATAGATGATAGATAGATGATTGATAGGTAGGTAGGTAGATAGATAGATAGATAGATAGATAGATAGATAGATAGATAGATATAGATGCACTTATTGTCCCAGAGACTGAGGTGGAAGTTCCCCCAAACCCAGGAGTTCCAGACTTACCTGGAAAACATAGCAAGATTGCTTAAAATTTTTTTTTTGAACACAGTAAGTTTTTGGTTTTGGTTTTGATTTTGAAATAGTATGTAGCCCAACCTGGCCTTGAGCTTCTAATCATCAACCTCTGCTTCTTGAGTGCTGGGATTCCAGACATTTACCACCAACTCTGTTTCAGTTTGTTTTTAGTATAACAGACAGGTTTTCTCTCCTTTCTTCTTTTTTTTTTCTTTCTTGAGACAGGGTTTCTCTGTGTAGCTTTGGAACCTCTCCTGGAACTCACTCTGTAGACCAGGCTGTCCTCGAACTCACAAAGATCCGCCTGGCTCTGCCTCCCAGTGCTGGGATTAAAGGTGTGTGCCACCACCGCCTGGCCTACCAACAAGCATTCTTAAGCACTGAGCCATCTCTTCAGGCCCTCTTTGGTAGTTTTTTTTTTTTTTTTGAGTCAGGGTTTTGCTATGTAGCTCAGGCTGGCTTTGAACTTAATATATTCCTGTCCAAGTCTCCCAAGTACTGGGATAACAATGTGCCACCACACCTGACTCTAAGCGTGGTTTCTGGTGAACAGGTGTTTTTTAATGCCATCATAGAGCCAAAACATGGTCAGCCATACCATTGAAACTCAGGAACCACTGGTATTGGCCTTGCTCCGATTCTTAAAACAGAATTCTTATCTATTTACTTGTTTGTTTGTGACAAGGTCTTATTATGTAGTCATGGCTGACCTTTAACAGTATAGACCAGGCTATTGCACTCATGAATGATCCCTTTGTTTCTGTCTCCCAAGTGATAGGATTCCAGGCGTGTGCTATTACGTACCACAGAACTTTTTTTCTTTTTGTATTTTCTTCTTATTTCTGTGTATGTGTGCTTCTGTGTGTGTAGATGCAGATGCTCACACAGGTTAGGAGAAGGAGTCGAACGCCCTCAACTGGAGGTTATCGACTGGGTATACCAGGGGCCAGTCTGATTCTCTGTAAGTGCTCTTAACTGCTGAACCATCTCACCAGCTCCAGAATATTTAAGACTCTTGGATTTTGCCAGGTGGTGGTGCTTTTAATCCCAGCACTCAGGAGGCAGAGGCAGGTGTATCTCTTAAGTTCAAGGCCAGCCTGGTCTACAGAGTTGAGATCCACAACAGCTAGGACTGTTACACAGAGAAATCCTGTCTGGAAAAACAAACAACAAACAAACAAACAACAACAAAAACGACTGTTGGGTTTCAGACCAGAGCTCCTGAATAGCTTGGCCTGTCCTGCTGGGAGGAGGTGACTGTTAGTGGATGAGCAGCAGACCCCAGGAAGACGAAGCCATGATGACATGGAGGTTGACTTAACAGTCCCTCACACCTAAATGATAAAGCCTCCATCTAATTGCAAAGATATGTATTGCAGAGCTTTTGAATGGGTGAACACAACTGTGTGTAGGCAGAGGTGCCTGTGCAGGGATCCCTCCAGAACTTATTTTTTGTCTACGCCCTTTGTTATATCCTTTCTAACAATGTGTGTGTGTATATGTATGTGTGTGAATGTATACATGCATGCGTGTGTGTGTGTGTGTGTGTGTGTGTGTGTGTGTGTGTGTGTGTGAGATAATCATATACAACGTTGAGTTGTCCTTCCTTAGGAGCATCATGCCCAGATTTGAGGTTGATATTTGAAGTAGAGGTGGGAGTAGAGTTGTGTGGTAGGGATGAACAGTGTTATGGGACTGAGTCCTTGATCTCTGAGACTGGGTTCTGACTCTATGTGGCTAATGTCATAACTGAATTGCTTTATAGGACAACTTGTTAGTATTCCTGGAGAGTTAATGAGTGGGGAAGAGATACGTGTACATCTGCTCAAAGAAATGTCCTGTAGAATGTTATGTGCAGAAAAAGACAATTTGGACTAGTAGGCCAAAGGCTGTAAGTTCAATCCCTTGTAGCACAACAAATATACAAACAAATTTGTTTTTCCTAGCAGACACATGATGTTAGTGTGGGTTTTGAAAGCAGAGGGTTTAAATTTTTTTTTTAATTTATTATTTTGGAGGTATGAGTGTTTTGCCTGGGTGCCTATGCACCATGTGTGTGCAATGTCTGAGGAGGGCAGAAATGGGTGATGGACCCCTGGAACTGAAGTTACAGACATTTGTTGGTGCCGGGAATTGAACCTAGATCCTTCGGAAGAGCAGCCAATGCTCTAAACTGCTGAGCCACTACTCCAGTCCCCAGAGGTTTTTTTTATTTTGTTTCCTTTTTTCTTCTTCCTTTTGCTGTCTGTGTTGCCTAGTGGCCAGGAGCTTTTCTCAGGGATATAACAAAACCCATGTGCTATCTCAAACATATGCTAGGTTATTATGAAAGTGATATTTGTTTTTTATGTAGGGTTTCACTACATTTTTAAAATTTTTACATTATGTTTATATTATTTGTATGAGTGTTTTGTCTGCGTGCGTGTAGGTGTACCATTTGCGTGCTTGGTGTCCATGGAGGTCAAAAGTGGGTGGGGGCTCCCCTGGAACCGGAGTTAAGGACAGTTGTGAGCTGCCATGTGGGTGCTAAGAACCAAACCTGGTTACTTTGGAAGAGCAGACAGAGCTTTTAACCACTGAGCCATTGCTCCAGCCCTCCTCATAATGTATCTTTGAATTCACTATCTATGTGGCTCAGGCTTGTTTTGAACTCATTATCTATGTATCCCAGGCGGGCCTCAAACTCACTAGTCCTGGGATTCCAGGCATGTGTTAGCACATCCAGCTCCCTTTCAAATACTGTAATTATGGAAATGTCAGTCAGGATGCTCTGTCAAAACAAACAAATAAACAAACAAAAGATGCCCAACTGCCCTGGCTATGTGTTATAAGCCAAGTCAGGCCAGCCACACACTTGATTTCTGTAATCTGAATCCTTTTCAGAGTAACACAGTGATAGCAAATGGTTGGAATTGATTCATCCCAAGTCTCAGCCCAAAGAGTTCATGGTTTATTTATTTTAAAATATTTTACTTTTGGTTTTTGAGACAGGGTCTTAACTCTGTAGCTCTGGCTGGCCCGGAACTCACTGTGTAGACCAGGCTGGCCTCGAATTCACAGAGGTCTGCCTGCCTCTTCTTCTTGAGTGCTGGGATTAAGTGTTACCACCGCCTGGCTATTTCTTATTTTATTTTGCAGTGCTGGGGATGGAACCTACGTCCTCATCCTCAGATGTGCTAGGCAAGTGTTATACAACTGAGCTGCACTTTAGTCCAGCCTTTTTAAAAAATTGATCATTATTGTATATGTATGGGCACAAGCCTGCAACGACCCACATGTGAAGTTTGGAGGACAGCTTTCAGGGTCAACTTTCCTTCTACCATGTGATCCAGGGAACAAACGCAGGTCCTTGTGTTTGCCTGGTAAGCACTTTTACCCACTGGACGGAAGGGGTGTGTATAAGCACGTGCTGTCTTTTTTCCTTCCTTCTTTCCCATCAGGGTATCTTGTGGCTTAGGTTGGCTTCAAACTTGCTTTATAGTTGAGGATGACCTTGAATTTCCGATCCTCCTGCCTCCTTCTCCAGAGTGTTGAGATTACAGGCATGTCGCCACTGTGCTGAGTTTATGAAGTGCTAACGATTGAACCAAGGGCTTTGTGAACACTCTACCAACTGGGCTATATCCCTAGCCCCGCCTTTTGTGTGTGTATGTTTAAAGATTTATTTTTACTCATGTGTGTTTGTGTCTGTGAGTGTATGCTGTGTGTATGGGTGCCCATGGAGGTCAGAAGAGGCTGTTGGATCACTTTGAGCTAGATTTACAGGCAGTTGTGAACTGTGTGACATTGGTTGACATTGGTTGGATAATCTGAACTTGGTCCTCTGGAAGAGCAGCAAGCACTCTTAATTGCTAAGCCATCTCTCCAACCCGTTTCTTGTTTTTGAGAGAGTGTCCCATGTAGCCCAAGCTGGCTTCAAACTTGCTGTGTAGCCATATAGCCAAACATAATCTTGACTTTCTGATCTTAGTGCCTCTATCTCTCAAGTGCTGGGATTACAGGATTACAGGTTTCACTGTGCTAGCTAGGTTTATGACAACTTGACAAGCCAGAGTCATCTGGGAAGAGGGAACTTCAACTGAGAAAATGCTCTCCCACCAGATTGACCTGTGGTCAAGCCTGTGGTGAATTTTCTTGATTGATGCCTGATGTGGGAGGGTCCAGCTCACGGCGGGCAGTGCCAGTCCTGAGCTGGTGGTCCTAGATACGATGAGATAAGGGGCAGGCTAAGGGGCAGGAAAGATGGCTCAGTGGTTAAGAGAACTGGCTGTAAAGGTGTGTTGCTCTTTCACCTTGTCTGCCCAAGGCACCTGATTGCTCTACTAAAAAGCTGAACAGCCAATAGCGAGGCAGGAGAGAGATGGGTGGGGCTGGCGGGCAGAGAGAATTAAGAGGAGAGAGAAGAGGAACAAGACAGCCAGGGGGAAAGAGAAGGACATGCCCAGAGCAAGAAGCTAGGCAGCTGCCAGCCAACCATGGAGACAGCAGGAAAGTAAGACATACAGAAAGAAAGAAAGGTAAAAAGTCCTGATGTTGTGGGTTGTCTTTCTGTACTCTGAATATGTGTTGCCCCCATTGGTTAATAAATAAAGCTGCTTTGGCCTATGGCAAGGCAGAATAGAGCCAGGTGGGAAATCCAAGCAGAGATACAGGAAGTAGAGGGCGGAGTTGAGGAGATGCCAGCGAGCCACCCTAGAAGCAAGAAGTGAAAGTACAGGTAAGCCACCAGCCATGTGGTGACACATAAATTAATAGAAATGGGTTAATTTAAGATATAAAAATTAGCTAGCAATAAGCCTGATCCATCGGCCAAACAGTTTGCAATTAATATTAAGCCTCTGACTGGTGGAGAGAGATTTGTCTGTTTACACCCCAAGGCAAAACATAAAGAGAAACAGAAATAATTATAAGAGCTGGCAAGAAACGAGCCTAAGATAAGGCCACGCATTCTTAACTAATAATAATTTTCCATGTCATGATTTGGGAGCTGGTTGGTGGCCCAAAAGAAAAAGTTTGCTTCAGTGTCTGCTCCCAGATTTTATGTTGAAGCCTTGGACCTAATACATCAGACTATGGTTGATTATATTAGAAGACACAGCTTTTAGAGAGATGATTAAATTGCACTGAGGTTGTTGGATGGTCATCATGGATGTGAATGTACAGGAGACAAGCTATGAGGTGATACAGTGGGAAGGGGGAAGTTAAGGGGGGCATAGAAGAAACCACACCCACCACTAAGGAGGGGCCAGAGTGAAACCACACCCACCACTAAGGAGGGGCCGAGGGAAACCACACCCACCACTAAGGAGGGACCAGAAAAGAAACCACATCCACCATCATCTTGACCTAGGAATCTTGACTTTCAGAACTGTGAAAATTTTGTTCTGTCTCTTTTTGTTGTTTTTTTCTTTTTTGTTTTTTGAGACAGGGTTTCTCTGTGTAGCTTTGCGCCTTTCCTGGAACTCACTCTGTAGCCCAGGCTGGCCTCAAACTCACAGAGATCTGCCTGCCTCTGCCTCCTCAGTGCTAGGATTAAAGGCATGTGCCACCACCGCCCGGCTGTTCTGTCTCTTTTAACTTTACTTTTTTTCTTTTATTTTTTTTTTTGAGACAGAGTCTCTCTATATGTTTGAAACTCATTATGTAGATCAGGCAGGCCTTGACCTCAGAGAGATCTGTCTGCCTATGCCTTCCCAATGCTGGTATTAAATGTGTATGCTACCACGTCCAGCTGACCCTGTCTTAAACAAAATAACGGGGCTGCACAGATGGCTCAGGGGTTAAGCGCACTGACTGCTCTACCAGAGGTCCTGAGTTCAATTCCCAGCACCCACATGGTGGCTCACAACCACCTATAATAGGATCTGATGCCCTCTTCTGGCATGCAGGTATAGATGCAGAGCACTCATACGTAAAATATAAACAAAGTAAAAAACATAAAATAAAGGCTGGGAAGATGGCCCAGTGGCTAAAGGCAATTAGGGCCAAGCTTGACCACCTGAGTTTGGTTCCCAGGTGGAAGGAGGGACCAGACTCCTCCAAGTTGTTTTCAGTCTTTTGTTGAGTCTCAGACCTTGGGACAAATGGCTGAGGTGCCTATTTAACATATCAAAGTGAAACTGACTATCAGGTTCTCCCAGCATCCCTCAGCCCCTACCTGTGACAGGGTCCTCATGACTTACATACCCTGCCCCTTACTCTGAACTCTCTAGCCCAGGGGCTGGGCTGCCCTTCCCTATATAATCCAGCCATTTGGGTTACCTGCCCGTTTTGCCCCTTTGCCCTCTTGGCTGCACCTGGTTCCCCTCTCTCCCCTCTCCCTTCCCCTCCCCACTCTCCTCAGATGGCTCAAGGACTTTGGACTTTCCCAGATGGCTCTGACTCTGTCTATGCTCTCCCTTTTATCTACAATAAACTTTCTCTTCCACCATACCTGGGAGCAAGTCATGTCCTTTCTTTTTTATTTTATTTTTTTTAACTTTCACATTTGCACACACACACACACACACACACACACACACACACACACACCCCTCAACTTCAACTCTGACTCTACACCTAAGAGTCCTTGAATTATCTAGGTGGTATGCCCTTTCTCCTTTGTTTGGCTACTCAGATAAAAGGCAGTCGACCTCTTTGAGGAATGCCTGAGGTTTTCACTGCTATAGACATTTATCATGGTGTTACAGGATCTCTCTTTCTGGAGTCTTGGCCTCTCTCTCTCAGTCATTTGGGTTCCAGGTCAGAAACTGGGCAATGAATCATGACTCAGCATCTCGATCATCTCTTCTTTTGAGAGTCTAGGTTGAATAGCTTTTTTTTCGAGACCCGTAGGGACATTGGGTTCCATCCTTTATAGCTCATTATGGTAATTGCAAGGGCACTGCCTCTACTGTTTTGAGGTCCCACTGTTATATTATGCACGCGTGGGAAACGCCCAGCTGGCCAGGCCAGGGTATCCCACTCGTTCAGGGAACCATGCTGGCATGTTGGGCAGATGCTGCAGCGGGCTGGCGGGTGACCCACTCCATGCGGGCATGGCAGTGGGCATTCACAACCCAGATACTACATCCACATGGAAATGGTTTATTGTAATAGAGAGACGAAGAGACGATAGGAAAGAAGAGAAAAAGAGAGAGAGAGAGAAGGGTCGAGGGATACACACCTTATGGGAGTGGAGGGGGAGAGAGAGAGAGAGAGAGAGAGAGAGAGAGAGAGAGAGAGAGAGAGAAAGAGAGAGAGAGAGAGAGAATAGGGTGGGGTTTTTCCTTAAGAAGAGACTTCTATGTCAGGAAGCAGGGTAGCCCCAAGGGGCGGGATCAGAATATTAATACCCACCCTCTCATTTTTCTCAAGGAGCCCTGTTCTGAGAATACAGGGCTATGACTGAGTTTCTTGGTTATGTTAATGCCAATTTCATCAGACTATCCCTAAGGTTATTTCTTGGTAGGAAATGGACATTTCATGAGTTTTCTCAGTTCATCTATTCTGTCACGTTGGTGTGTATATATTTGTTTTGTTTGTTGGTTTGGGTTTTTTGTTTGTTTGTTTGTTTGGTTTTTCATTTGTTTGTTTGTTTGCTTGTTTTGAGAGAGGATCTCATTATGTAGTTCTGGCTGATCTGGAAATCACTATCTAGACCAAGCTGGCCTTGAACTCACAGATACACTAGGCTTTGCCTTCTGAGTGATGAGATTAATGTGCCACCAAGCCCTGTGAAGCTTTTTTTTTTTTTAATTTATTTTTCGAGACAGGGTTTCTCTGTGTAGTTTTGGTGCCTGTTCTGGATCTTGCTCTATAGACCAGGCTGGCCTCGAACTCACAGAGATCCACCTGGCTCTGCCTCCTGAGTGCTGGGACGAAAGGCGTGTCCCACCACCTCCCGGCTCTTTTGTTATTTTTTAAAGACAGGTTCTCAATATGTAACCCTGGCTCTCTTGGAGCTTGCTATGTAGACCAGGCTGATTTTGAACTCACAGAAATCTGCCTGCCTCTGCCTCCTGTGTGCTAAAGGCATGCACCACCTGCCCAGGCTATCATAAAAAAATTAAGAGAAGGAAAGGAGGGAGGGAGAGAGAGATGGAGGGATAGAGGGAGGAAAAGAGGAAAGGAAGAGGGGGGGAAGGGAAAGAGGGAGGAAAGGAAAGAGGGAGAGCATAGTGGTTTGAAAGAAAATGGCCCCCATAGGCTCATAGGGAGTGGCACTATTGAGTTATGGTCTTGGAGTAGGTGTGGCCTTGTTGGAGGAAGTGTGTCACTGGGGGCAGGCTTTGAGGTCTCAGAAGCTCAAGCCAGGTCCAGTGTGTTTCTATCTCTTCCTGCTGCCTGTGGATCCAGACGTAGAACTCTCAGCTCCTTCTCCAGCACCATGTCTGCCCGCACACCACCATGCTTCCTGCCATGATGATAATGGTCTAAACCTCTGAACTGTAAGCCAGCCCCAATTAAATGTTTTCCTTTATAAAAGTTGCCGTGGTCATGGTGCCTCTTCACAGCAATAAAACCCCAACTAAGACAGAGGGAGAGGGAGGAATGATAAGACTATAATGCCAGTTCCAAACTTTGAGCTCATACCACAGTAAAGGGAACCTTGCTGTGCTAGCATAGGATACACTTGTCTATGTATTTGCACTATCTTTGGGCAAGGAAACCTTTTAGATCTAATAACATCATTTTGGAAAGCAGAAGGAAACATCTGGCATTCAACTCTGATAGGAGCAAAGCTGTAAACACCATCTGTCAATTTCCCTTCCAAAGGAACCTTTCTACCTTTCTGAGTTTTTTCTGTGTCTATTCCTTGTCATAGATAGTGGACATCAGAAACAAATGAAATCATTGGGGGCTCCTGATGTTCTGGGCTTGGAGAGGGGGCTTTCAGGGATTCCTGTTGCCCATGACTTCCTAAAATGCTTCCACCTGCCCCCCACCCCCAATGGATGTCAGGCTCCTCGTCTCCAAGGAAGGCATCTATGTTCAGATAAATGCATTGTGCTTTGCATCAACGTGCCTGAGGATGAGTAAAGAGGTCTGAAGTCTAGTGTGTCCACTGTAGCCTAGTGGCTGGCCTTCTAGAAATCACTGAGATTATTTCTTCTTATTGTTATTATGTTTTCACATATTACCTTCCACTGATATGCATTTTTTTCCAAACAGAGTTTCTCTGTGTAGGAGCCCTAGTTATCCTGTAACCCACTCTGTATGTCAGGCTGGCTTCGAACTCACAGAGACCTGCCTGCCTCTGCTTCTGGAATACTGGAGTCAAAGGCGTGTGCCATCACATGGCTCTTTCTCTTTTTTTGAGATTGGGTCTCAGATGATAACATTTTTTGTTTTGTTTTGTTTTGTTTTTGTTTTTCGAGACAGGCTTTCTCTGTGAAACAGCCCTGGTTGTCCTGGAACTTACTTTGTAGACCAGGCTGGCCTCGAACTCACAGAGATCTACCTGCTCTGCCTCCTGAGGGCTGGGATTAAAGGGGGTCTTACATGATAACTTAGGCATCAAAACCACTGTGTAGCTCAGGTTGGCTCTAAGCTACTGGCAAACCTCCTGTCTTAGCTTCCTGCAGGCTAAGACAACAAACATGCCTACAGAGCATCTGTTGTTTGTGTATCGGGCATTTTAGCGGCATGAAGTGTCATGATTAGACAATGTCTCTTTTTTTTCCTAGTGCAGAGCCAGGACCTTGTTGAACATGAGATGATGCTCTATCACTTCGCCATATCCCTAACCTATGATGGTTAATTTTAAGGGCTAATTGGTGTAGATTAAGGAGTAACCTAAATATCTGTTTGTTTTGTTTGTTTCTTACTTTTATTTTGCTTAATGCTGGGAAGAGCAGAATGTATTCTTAACCACCAAGCCATCTCTCAAGCCCACCAATCCTGTTTTATTCAGTGCTAGCGATCCCATGTAAGAGAGGAAGGAGAAAGCCGAATCCACGAAGCTGTACTCTCATCTCCACATTCATGCTATGACACACCCACCTTGCCAATAATAATAACATAAAACATTTAGAAGTTGGGCTTTCTGCCTTATATTGAGAGTTGCCAGGCAGTGGTAGTGAATACCTTTAATCCCAGCACTCAGGAGGCAGAGGCAGGAGGATCTTTGCTAGAGGACAACCTGGTCTATAGGGTGAGTTCCAGAGCAGCCAAGAGCACAAGCCAGGGCTACAAGGCTACACAGAGAAACCCTGTCTGTGTAGGGTTTCTACAAAACAAGACAAAGGTGTAGGGTAGTGGTTCTCAATCCTTTCAACAAAAGGTTGAAAGGTTTCTTAACTCTTTCGAATGACCCTTTCACAGGGCTTGCCTAAGATCATTGGAAAACACAGATATTTTCATTACAATTCACAGCAGTAGCAAAATTACAGTTATGAAGTAGCAACAAAAATAATTTTATGGTTGGGGTCATCCCAACATGAGGAACTGTGTTAAAGGGTCCCGGCATTAGGAAGGTTGAGAACCACTAGTGTAGGGTGTAGGGGGAACTAGAGACATTTCCCTAGAAAAACAAATACCTCTTCACCTTTCTGGAAGTAATTCATATTTGTCAGTTTCCAGATGTGAATCCCAGTGGTGACTCATACAGGGTCAGAACAGATTGAGCAGGATCCCTGTCCTTGCCGGGTCTCTCCACCCCAGTTTACCCACACAGAAGTACACTTTTAGACGTACAGCAGCACTCCAGAGCAAGGGACACCAGCTTATACTTTCCCTATTGTGTCCCTTTACCCATCCTTTCATCCACTAGGCACCTGAAAGGTTTAAAAGGACAGGCCAACCCACTATCTCCATCATCTATCATTTAGCCATCTAGCATTGACTAACTCCTACGCTATGCTTGTCATCAGAACTCTGCAAAGATAATTTCAACGGACTGAAAAGGTGGCTCAGTCGGTAAAATCCTCGATGCAGAAACCTGAGGATCCACAGAACTCACATAAAAGCCATGAAAGTCAAGGAGCTATGACATCTACTGTAATTCCCAGCACTCACTTGGAAAGCAGAGACAAGTGCATCCCTTGGGCAGGTTGGCTCACTAGACTAGCCAGAACCAGTACTAGATTTAATGAGAGATCTTGCCTTAATATATTAAATGGAAAACTTAATATATAAAGTGGAAATCTACCTGCTAAATACACAAATAATTGACAGGTTGCTGTTCTTTGCTCACTTTGACCTTCCTCTCTGGAATGTTGCACCCCGAGTTAGAGCTTCCTCAGCCTCCAAAGTTCAAATATCGTCCTGTCTTCTATTTAATCTGGAGACAAAATGCGGCTGGAAAGCAGACATGGTAATGTACACATGCTTTATGTACCTAGAGGAGTAATTCTTGATCAAAGCACTTGAAGATGGATAAGGATGCTCGAGGCTCTGGTTTGACCATTAAGCACCTGTCACACCATCATCACGCTGAGTTTGACTAGAGTTAATTCTTTATGATCTCATTTCTCCATTGATCATGAAATTTTAGAAAAAAAAATCACTAAATACAAGTCTGAATTCCTCACGTGCCTATTTCCAGCAGATATCTCTAACACATAGAAAGCAGTGAAGGCTTGGGATTGCATTTCTGGTTTGAATGTACTAGATATTAAAACTGAAGAGACATTTAGAGTTACTGTTTAGACAATTTATTTATAAACGTGGGTCCAGGATACATAGGGCCCTGTCTAAAAGAACAAAACCCAAAAATAAATGCAGAAAGTGAGACCTGACGAAGGGACACGGGTCCCGGAGTCTTAGAGGTTTTCTCATTTCCGAAAAGGATTCACGGCTAAGCCTTTGGGTGTGCCCTCGAGATTCAAGTCTCTAAGGTTCTGGCTTTGGCCGCGTCTCTCACTCTGAGTCTTACCCTCTCAGTGACCCCTCCTCTCTTCTTTCCCTTTGGGCCAGCAGGGTTGTCATTTCAGAATTAAAGCTCCAGGTTGCAGGAATCCTTCAGCTCTCCGAGAGGGATTTAGTTACGTCACTGTCGGCTCCTCCCATTGGTCCGGGCGGGTGGGGCGCAGCGCCATGATGTCAGACGCCTAAAGGGGCGGAGCTGCGGCGGGAAGGAGGAGGGAAGTAGGCCTTCAACATGGCGGCCGTGGTACTGGCGGTGGCTACGGTGACGGTCTGGCCCGGGGCGGATAGAGTTGGAAGAGGAGGTGTTCGCTCTCCCTAGGGGCAGCGGGAGCCAGGCAGGGACTGAGCCCGGGAGGCCGGGCGGAGCCAGCACCTTTCAGCTTTCTGGACGGCAGCGGCATTCAGGTGAGGGGGCCTGTCTCTGGGGGAGGGGGGAGAGGGGCGGAGTTGGGGGAAGGGGCCGGTACCCGGCGACTGTGGAGGAGGGAAGCTGGGGACCCGGTGCCTGGGGGTCCCGCGGGATGAAAGGGGCTGGAGTACCCGGGAGGGAAGGAGAAAGAGCCGGACGGCGCCCGACGTCTTGGGGCGGATTCTGGGCGAAGGGTCAGAGTGACGGGACCAGAGTTGAAGGGGCGGAGGGCAGATGGCAGACGGGATGCGGGCAAATGAGTTCGGATTAGGGGACTAATTCTCTCCTAGGAGACAGACTCAGTAGACCTCTCTCCCGCTTAAGTGAAAGCTCAGTGGGAGCTAGAGCAGGTCGAGGAGAGGAACCCGGGTTTAGTAAAGAAGGTAAAGTGCTGGGGAGTTGAGAGCGAGCTTGAAATGTGAGGATTTAGTTATTTGGGCGAGGAGATGAGGGAGAAAAAGAGATCAGAACGGGGTGAATGCTTTTGGGGGATGTCTTTGGCATTGTCTGCTCTTCTCTAGCTAT
The DNA here is from genome assembly GCF_949786415.1 of Peromyscus eremicus. NCBI lineage: Eukaryota > Metazoa > Chordata > Mammalia > Rodentia > Cricetidae > Peromyscus > Peromyscus eremicus. Next base: position 62,291,922 of record NC_081417.1, read on the forward strand.
ATCTTCTCTAGATTTTCCTTTTTTTTTTTTTTTTTTTTTTTTTTTTGTTTTCTGGGTGGAAATTACCTGGGCTACCCACCTGGGTCTCAACCCCGTCTTCTTTTACTCTACCAGCGATCCCTGACCTTTGTATTGTTGCTTCATGTAATTGTTTTCTGACTTGAGACTTAGAAATATGATTGCTTAAAAAATTTTTGCGATGAACTAGAATAAGATTTTGATACTTTATAGACATCATAGAGTGTTGTAAACCAAAATTAGTCGTGTACTATATATTCTAATTTTCACTGTTAGTGCTTTATCTGTTTCCTCAGTTCTAATTGTTAGTATTTGGGAGTTTGAATAAATATGGTGGATGCTTCTCTGTTGAATTTTTCAGATTTGATGGTAAAACAAGGCATTTCCTTTTCATTCATAAATAGCTCTTAGGGGTTCGATAGATGGCTGAGCAATTAAGAGCACTTATTCTTTTTATTTTTATTTATTTATTTTTCCCTCAAGACAGGGTTTCTCTGTGTATTAGCCCTGGCTGTCCTGGAACTAACTTTGTGGACCAGGCTGATAGAGATCCACCTGCCTCTGCCTCCTGAGGGCTGGGATTAAAGACGGGGACCACCACCGCTCAGCTGAATTTTTACTTTTTAAACTTTTCTTTTTAGTATTTAAAATTCTTTACTTCATCGTGGCTTTCTTTTTTTCTTTTTTTTTTCTTTTTTCTTTTTTTCCCCGAGACAGGGTTTCTCTGTGAAACCGTCCTGGCTGGCCTGGAACTCACAGTCACAGAGATCAACCTGCCTCGAGTGCCGGGATTAAAGGTGTGCACCACTACTGCCCGGCTGGAGCTCATCACAACATTCTATATACTGTTTTTGTTCTCCTTTCCTTTTATTTTTATTGTTTTTTTTTAGCCAATTTTTTATATGTGTATGGGTGCCTTGCCTGTATATATGTCTGTACATAGAAGAGGGTGTCTTGGAACTGGAGTTTCACAGTTAGAAGCTGCTGTGTGGATGCTGGGACTTGAACTTGAGTCCTTGGAAGAGGAGATAGTGCTTTCTCTCCAGCACCCCCTTTTCCCTTTTCATTTTTATTTGAGACTGTTTCAGTATGTAACCCTGGCTGACCTGGAACCATGTAAACCAGACTGACCCCAGATTCAGATCTTCTTGCTTCTGCCGAAGAGAGTTAGAGGATTAAAGGCATTTATCACCACACTTGGCTGGTTTTATTTTTCGTTTTGATTTTGAGAAAACAGTATCTTAATAAGACACATTAGATAGGCATCATCAGTGGTTATCAGTGCACATTTCTTTGACAAATGTCACTTTGTGTGTCTTTAGCCTATTTTTAATTTTTAAAATTAAATGACTTCTGTGTGTAGGTCAGAACGATCTGCTGGAGTTGGTTCTTTCCTTCCTGAATGTGGGTTCCAGGGATCAAACTCAGGTTGTCAGGCTTGGATTCCTCTTTTGTCCTTTTGACTGTGGTATTTAAAATCTGTCCGGAGTGGTCCCATGTGCCTGACATCTCAGCACTTCTGAGGCTGAAGCAGGGGAATTGTAAGCACAGGACCCACTTGGACTACATAGTGACTTTACCTCTGTTACTGCCCCCAAAAGCTTAGGATACCTGAAATTTAATTGATGATAGAAGTTCTTTTGAATATTTTCAGCATTATAAATATATCATTATTTCTGAGTATAGATACTGATATATTTTTTCTGTTGTTGAATGTATTAAGATTTATTTATTTATGTATTTATTTATTTATGAGACAGGGTTTCTCTGTGTAGCCCTAGATGTCCTGGAACTCGCTCTGTAGACCAGGCTGGCCTCAAACTCACAGATACGCCTGTCTCTGCCTCCCGAGTGCTGGGATCAAAGGCACGCGCCACTAGGCAGTATTAAAGTTGTGATTAAGATTAAGCGGATCCTGGGAAGGAGGCTCAGACTGTGAACTGCTTGCCTTTTCGAGGTCCTGAGTTTGGATCTGTATGTTAAAAGGCTGGGTATCGCTGGGTGGTGGTGCACACCTTTTCATCCCAGGACTCAGGAACCAGAGGCAGATGGATCTCTGAGTTCGAGGCCAGCCTGGTCTACAGAGCAAGTTCCAGGACAGCCTAGGCTGTCCTACAGAGAAACTGTCTTGAAAAACAAAACAAAACAAAATGACCGAACAAAAAAGCTGGGTATTGCAGTGGTCTGACTTTATAGTTTTAGTTCTGGGGAGGTGGAGACAGTTTGATATCTGGGGCTCACTGGTCAGATAATGCAGCCAAATCTTTGAGCTCCGGGTTCCATGAGAGACCCTGTCTTAAGTGTAGTTCCCTTTAAATGCAAACTTTTTTCTTCAGTAAACAGAAAAAAAACAACAACAACAAAAAAACCACTTGTTTATCATTAATAAGGTGACTTTTTTTAGATAGCATTTCTTTAATTCTTTTTTTATTCCCCCTGGGTTTTTTTTTTTTTAAAAGATTTATTATTTATTATGTATACAGCATGTATGACTACAGGCCAGAAGAGGGCACCAGATCTCATTACAGATGGTTGTGAGCCACCATGTGGTTGCTGGGAATTGAACTCAGGACCTCTGGAAGAGCAGTCAGTGCTCTTAACCTCTGAGCCATCTCTCCAGCCCTCCCCCTGGGTTTTTGAGACAGGGTTTCTCTGTGTAGCTCTGGCTGTCCTGAAACTTACTCTATAGACTAGAGACCAGGCTAGACTTGAACTCACAGAGATCCGCCTGCCTTTGCCTCCCAGGTGCTGGGATTAAAGGCATGCACTGCCACCCCTCCCCCAGCTCTTGAATTAAAAAAAAATTATTACTAATTCGATTTTTCGAGACAGGGTTTCTCCGTGTAGCTCTGGTTGTCTTGGAACTCAGAGATCTGCTTGCCTCTCCTCCCAAATGCTGTGATTAAAGGTGTATGCCACCACTGCCCAGCTTTAATTCTTTTTTTACGTTTATTTGTTTACTCATTTAGTATGAACTGGGCATGTCTGTGGAGGTCAGGACAGCTTGCAGGAGTTGGCACCTTCCTTCAATGATGTGGTTTTGGGGAATTGTGCCTGGCTTGGCAGCCAGTGCCTTCACCAGCAAGTGCTATTGGTAGCACAGATGATGGTCTTTTTTTTTTCCCCCTAATTTTAATTTTAATTTTTTAATTCTATGTGTATGTGGGTGTGTGAGAGTGTGAATATGTACACATGAATGCAGTACCTGCAGAAGCCAGAGGTGTTGGATCTCTTAGAGCTGGAATCTGATAGTCTTTCTTTTTAAAAATTTATTTTGATTTTATATTTGTGGGTTTTTTGCCTGTGCACCATGGGTGTGCCTGGTACCTGTAAAAGGCTGAAGAGGGCATCAGGTCTTCTGGAGCAGACAGTTGTTAGCCTCCATATGAGTGCTGGGAACTGAGCCTGTGTTCCTATAAAAGCAGCCAGTATTTCAGCTGCCATTAGTTCAGGGCCCTGGTAGTCTTAGGAAATGTGTTTTTCTATTTCTCTGTCAAATGCTTTTTTTTTTTTTGAGGCAGGATTTCTCTTTGTAGTCCTGGCTGTCCTGGAATTTGCTCTGTAGACCAGGCTGGGATTGGAGGCATTGGCCACCACCACCTGGCCAGATTACAGTTTTAAATGGTGAATCTGAATCTGAATTCAAATTGGTTCAGTGTGACTGCTAATTCTGAATGTGAGTCCATTTTGCCCCTCTTAGGTAGTCACAGAGATGTTTCACGTACTATAAAGTTTAAGTACTAGTTTTAAAGTCATGCCATGTAAAACTATTTCTTCACATTGAAATAGGATAATGAGTGAAAATAGTTGTTTAGAATTTTAGTCATTTATGTTATCAGTATGCTAGGAGGAAATCAGTACTTGAATATTTATTATCACACATACAAACATACCTCAAAACAAAATAGGATACATTGGATAAAGACTGAAATTTTTCTTGTTTGTATTGCTTTGTTAAATTATACCTAAGGACCAGAATTTGTATTTGGAAGTAATTTGCACATATTCTTGTAATTGTATTGGTTATTATCAGTTTCTGTGTAACCCAGGCTGGCCTGGACTTCCTCTGTAGACCAGGCTGTCCTCACACCTTCAGCTCTTCTCCTGTCTCAGCTTCCGGGATTGAAGGCTTGTGCCACCATGCTTTGCGCATTATCAGTTTCTTGATGCTTACTAAACACTTCCAGGATCTGAGTCACTGCACTGGCTCATGGTAAAATCTTGTGATGACTGAGTCAAGAAGCTACCAGTGTGTGTTGTGGTTGCTTCATTTTCCTCTTCAGCACTTGATATTGTGCAACTTTAACTTTTTTTCTAATCTGGGGGGTTTAAATGGTCTCTGTTATGTGATTTTTGAGTTGGTATTTCCTAAAGTTGAGCTTGTTTTCATGTTTTGTTGGCAACTTGTGCTTCTGGGAGATTTGTATTTTTTATTTTTTGGCATTATTTTGAATTGTTTCTCATCTTGGTTGAGAAAGATTTCTTTATTTATTCTGGTTAACTTTTGAGACAGGGTCTTGATATAGCCCAGGCTGGCCTTGAACTCCTGATCCTTCTGCCTCCACTTCCCAGGTACTGGGATTACAGGTGTAAACCACCACATACATTCAGCTTAATTATTTTATTTATTTATTTTTTATGTTTTATAAAATCTTTATTGACAAATAATTCACATAGTATACAATTTGCCCGTTTGCACAATTTGATAGACTTTAGTCCAGCATCCTCATAAGCCCATGACACCATCACCACTTTCTATTTTAGAACGTCGCTGTCTTCAACCTCACTCACACATATAATGTATGGTGATTACATTCCACCTTATGTTTTTAAATGAACATAATATTTGCAGTTGTAACCATTTTTAAGTTCACAATTCAGTGGCATGAATTACATTCAAGATATTAATTACACTCATGATATTAATTACATTTGTGGTATTCATTGATTACATTTGCAGTATTCATTCAATAACTGTATTATGGATATGATTTATTACATTCATGATATTATGTTAGAGTTTCTGTTTTGTATGATGGAAAAGCCCCACAAATGACAGTTGTAGCCGCTTAATTATTGTTATTATTATTATTAGTTTTTTCGAATCAGGGTTTCTCTGTGTAGCTTTGGTGCCTGTCCTAGAGCTTACTCTTTAGACCAGGCTGGCCTCAAATTCACAGAGATCTGCCTGGCTCTGCCTTCCAAGTACTGGGTTAAAGGCATGCGCCACTGCCGTCCAGCTCAGGCATGCTATTTTAAATAATTTCTTCTTTTAATGTTGGTACTAGGGCTTGACTTAAGGCTTGTACATGCTAGGCAAGTGCCCTACCACGAAGCTGCATCCCAGCCTGCATGCCATTTCAGTAAATACAATAGCACATCAGTGTAGTTTGCAATTTGACATTTGAGGCCTACCTGCTCTATATGAACCCTTGACTCAAAGAAAAAAGAAAGAAGAACTTATAAGGAATTTTGGCATCACAAGACCTGAGAGTTGTTTTGTTTTTATTTTTATTTGTGGTTGTTGTTTGTTTGGTTTTAGGATTCATTTTCACTATTTTTATTTCTGTGTATGTGTCTATGTCTGTATGCTACATGTATGTAGGTGATATCAGATCCTGTCATGGTTAAATGCGAATGGCCTTCAGAGGCTCACATACTTGATTACTTGGTCCCCAGCTCGTGGAACTGTTTGGGAAGGATTAGAAGGTGTGGCGTTGTTGGAGTAGTCCGGTCACTGGGGGCAGGCTTTGAGATTTCAAAGACTCATGTCACCCTTATGCTTGTAGATCAAGATGTAAGCTCTCAGCCACTCTTTTAGTGCCACGTGCCTGCCTGCCCATTGGTATGCTGTGTGTCATGATGGTTATAGACTCTAATGCTCTGAAACTGTAAGCCCCAATAAACTCTTTAAATATAAGCCCTGTGGTAATGGTGTCTGATTACAGCACTAGGAAAATGACCATGACAGATCATCTGAAGCTGAAGTTACAGGCAGTTGTGAGCCGCCACTTGACATGGGTGCTGAAAACCAAACCCAGGGCCTCTGGAAGAGCAGCAAGTACTCTAAACTTCTGAGCCATCTCTCCAGCTTTTCTGTGTGTGTGTGTGTGTGTGTGTGTGCGTGTATGTGTATGTGTGAGTGCCCATGTATGATATGTGCACCATGTGCATGCCTGGTGCCCTCAGGAGTCCAGTAGACAAGTCAGATTCCCTGGAACTGGAATTAGACAGTTGTGATCTACCATGTGGGTGATGGGAACTGAATATGTGTCCTCTGGAAGAGCAGCAAGTGCTCCTAGTTGTTGAGTCATTTATCTAGTCCTTTCTTTTTGGGGGGGGGGGATTAAAAAATGATTATTTTATTTCATGAGTGTGTTTTGCCTGCAAGTCAGAGTCCCTGAACGGGAGTTACAGAAAGTTGAGAGCTGACATGTGGGTACTGGGACTTGAACCTAGGTCCTCTGGAAAAGCAGCCAGTGCTTTTAACCAATGAGCCATCTCTCCAGCCCCTGTTTGTTTTTTATACAGGATCTCATATATCCCAGGCTGGCCTGGAGCTCTCTGTATAGCAGAGAATGACCTTGATTTCCCATCCTCTTGCCTTCACCTGGGATTACAGGTATGAGCTGCCATGTCTGGTTTTATGAGGAGATGGGGTTAGAGTTGAGGGCTTCATACTTGCTTTGTAAGTACTCTGCAAATTGAGTTACACTCCTAGCCCAAACCAGACAGTTTTAAAAGCAGCTTAATCATGCCTTATCACACATATTCCAAGACTGAGACACCAATAAATTTATGAATGACATGTACATTTAAATGTTAATACGAGTTGACAGAGTTTTCTTTATGGATTACTCAGTATAAACTGTTAGTTCTTTTACTAAAAGAAGTCGGCTTTGCAGAGATCCTCTGCAAGCAGAGTCACAGAAGGTTGTGAGCCATTGTGTGGGTGCTGGGAACTGAACCCAGGTACTCTACAAGATCAACAAGTGCTCTCTCCAGCCGCAAGATTGCTCGTTTGGCAAATACTTGCTGTACAGTCTTGAGGACTTGAGCTTAAATGCCCAGTACTCAGGGAGAAGCTGGGCATAGCGGTTTGTACTCTGAGTGTGTGGTGGCACACACTTTAATCATAGAAGTGTTAAAGCCCTAGAAAGTTGAAGACAGGCGGATACTTAGGACTTGTTGGTTATTCAACCTAATTGGTGAACCCAAAGTCCCAATAAGAGACTTTGGCTCGAAAAACAAGGTGGATGTCTCCTAAGGAGTGATAATGGAAGTTGACCTCTGGTCTCCACAGGCACATGCTCCCTCCCCTGCACACATACAAATGCATATCTCCCACCTCCATCCCCAGATTTTGTTTTCTGTAATGCTAGCACTCAAGAGGCTGAGGCAGGCCTAGACTATAGAATATGTTCATGTCTCAGAAACAAACAAAAACCCCTAAAGTTCCCAAGAAACAAGGACCATTACTTTACTAGTCAGCTTCTCATCACTGACAGACATCTGACATAAAGCAAGAAAGATTTACTTTGGGATGTAGTCTCTCTTGTTGTAGAGCACTTCCAGCACGACAGGAAAAGCAGAGAGGGATTGAATGCCTAACTTGCCTTTTCCCTCCTTCTCCTTATTTATTCAGGCCTCTATCAATGGATGGCGTCATTGGAGTTTAGGGTGGGTCTTTCCTGTTAATCCTCTTTGGAACTGCCTTCACAGGCACACCCCTGGGTGCTCTGAAGATTAATCATCATAAGTACTTTGAAATTAGGAATTGTTCTTCTATTGAGTTGAATGTTTGATCTTGGTAAAGATCATTGTTTTTGTTCCTGCTTTGGGGAAAGGCAAGAACTAATGTCTTTTTCACCTTGTCAGCAACATACTAAAGAAATGATTCTACTCAAGTCTAAGACCCACATCCAGCTTAGTGCACAGGTGAGGGTGTGTGTGTGTGTGTGTGTGTGTGTGCGCGCGCGTGCGTGCATGTTTGCGTACGTGTGTGTTGTTGTTACAAGAGCATGGATGCCTAAAAGGCTAGCCTATCCTAGTTTGGGTGACAGCTCAGAAAGCTGCAACCCTGGTCCTCTGTTCACAATGTGCAGGGAGCCAGAGTCTCTTCTACCTAGCAGTTGCTCTTGGGAGGGGCCTTGGGCCTTGTAATTTCTGAATCTCTTGAAGTTTCGTGAGCTTCTGAGGCTTTTTGGTAGTGCTAGGGATTGAACCCAGGACCATATGGCTGGCCTCATGCTCGCCAGGCAAACACTCTACTAACTGGGCTACATCCTCATCCCAGCCTTTTGAATCTTCTGACTGTACCTTGGTTGGTAGAGTGCTTCTGTGGTACACACAGAGCCCTGGGTTTGATCCTTAGCATGGAGTAAGCTGGTGTGGTGGTGCATACCTGTAATCCCAGCACTTTGGAAGTGGAGGCAGGAGGACCAGAACATCATCTGTGGTTACATAGCTAGTCTGAGGCCAGACTGGACTTGTCTACAAAGATTGGGGCTGGGGAGTGGAGGAAGAAAGGGGCAAAAAAGATACTCAGAGGCAGAGAGGCAGGTGGATCTCTGAGCTCACTCTAATCTATAATATATCACCTTTCAGGCCAGCCAGGGATACATAGTGAGATCTTGTCTCAAAGGAAAAAGAAGAAAAAGAAACCAAGAAGAAAAAAAAATGGAGCCTAGTAGTAGAGACTGGGACATTAGAAGTGTTTTCCTTGGAATGAAATGCTTCCCATGGAATGCCAGTTAGAGCCTGAAAGAGTTTGTGATTATAAAAGAACAAGAAAAAAGGGCTAGGGAGAATGTCATGGACGAGAACTCTTGCTGCTCTTCCAAAGACCTGAGTTTGGTTTTCAGCACTCACATCAGGAGTCTCACAATTGTGTGTAACTGCAGCTCCTGGTGATCTATGTCTCGTCTTTGTGGGCAACTGCACCATGTGCACACACCCATGTGCAGGCACCTACTTACATAGAGTTAAGAAACAAAACAAAACAGCAAAACTGGCCTCCTGCTGCTTTGTTCTGCTGCTTTCCTGTCTTACTGTGCGATGCCCTTTTGTCGGGTGCTGTTATCACAGTGAGGTCCTCAACAAACCTGGGATGCTCTTGGGACTTTTCAGCCTCAAATTGAGCTGATTTTCACCTTTCTTACTTTTTAATAAATTGCTTTATCATGTTGCTTAGACTGGTCTTGAACCCATGGGCTCAAATGATTCTCCTGTCTCAGCATTCCTAGTAGCTGGGACTACAAGTGTTCATTACCATGTGAGCTCTCTTTCCTTTGTCACTCAGCTTCAGATTATAGTAATAAAAAGCAAACTAAGAAAATGGTTAAAGCTGGGTGTACCAATTACTTTCTGTTGCCGTGATAAAACTGACCAAAAGCAACTTTGGGAGGAAAGAGTTTATTTCATCTTACAACCCACAGGTCACAGTGCATTATTGAGGAGAACCAGGGCAGAAGCTCGAGGCAGGAAATGAAGCAGAGACCACGGAGGAATATTGCTTACTGGCTTGCCCTCCTTGTCTAGTTCAGCCTGCTTTCTTATGTCACCCAGGACCCCTGCCCAGGGGTGGTGCTGCCCTGTAGGCTCTACCATATCGAGAAAATGCTCCACAGACATGCCAACAGGCCCGTCTGATGGAGGAGGGTCCCTCCTCCCAAGTGACTCTAGTTTGTATTAAGGTGACAAACACTACCCAGCACCCTGGGTGAAGTGACAGAAGCCTACAGCGTGTGGGAGGCAGAGGGTTAGGAGAATAACTGCAAATTTCAACCTGTTGGATATAGCAAATTCCAAGCCAGTCAGGGTGAGACCCTCACTAAGGAGAGAAAGAACAGGGCCTGGAGAGGTGGCTTAGCAGTTAAGAACAAACACTGCTGTTCCAGAGGATCCAAGTTCAGTTCCCAACACCTACATCAGGTGGTTCGCAAGTGCCTATGACTTCAGCTCCCAGGAACCCAGCATGTACACATAAACACACATACACATAATTAAAACTAGTAAAAGTAAGTTCTGAAGAAGGAAAGCAGAAGGGGTAGGTAAGTAGGGGAGCAACAAAACCGAGCTGGTAATCTGGATGCTAATCTGAGTTTCAGCTACGTTTAACTCCTTACGCTGTTGTTTGTTCTTCTTCTTTGACCTGACCTCAGCCTCTCAACACGATGTTGGGGCACATTCACGATCTAGATGGCTTTACCTGTCTTGTAGGGCAACAGCATCTTTTTTTTTTTTTGAGGATTTCTCTGTGTCGTTTTGATGCCAGTCCTGGATCTCACTCTGTAGACCAGACTGGCCTCGAACTCACAGAGATCCACCTGGCTCTGCCTCTTGAGTGCTGGGATTAAAGGCCAGTGCCACCACCGCCCGGCGGACAGCAGCATCTTAATCACCCTAATCTTAATTTTTTTTTTTTTTGGATCTGATCTTGTTTATGTATATCCTGGCTAGCTTGTTACTTGATGTGTATGTAGCCCAGGCTGGTCTTGAACTCACCAGAGCCCTCCTGCCTCAGTCTTCTAAGTGCTGAGGTAGGAGTCTGCAATCACACCCATTTGTCTGCGGTGGGATAAACAAATAAATATATTTGTTTTTGTTCTTTTTAAGACAGGGTTTCTGGGGCTGGAGAGATGGTTCAGAGGTTAAGAGTACTGACTGCTCTTCCAGAGGTCCTGAGTTTAGTTCCCAGCACCCACGTGGTGGCTCACAACCATCTGTAACGAGATCTGGTGCCCTCTTCTGGCCTGCAGTTATACATGCTGTATACATAATAAATAAATAAATCTTTAAAAAAAAAAAAAGAGTATAAAAAAAAAAAAAAGACAGGGTTTCTCTGTGCAGCATTGGCTATCCTGGAACTTGCTCTGTAGACTTCCTGCCTCTGCTTCCAGGATTAAAGGCATGCTCCACCACTGCCAGCTCTCTGAATATTTTTCTATGATATGTTTTGTTTATTGATTCTTTTGCTTGATGAAGTCTTTGTTGAAGCTGTTTCTTCTTCATATCAGGTATTGGTTCTTTACCTCTAGATTTTTTTTTTAAGATTTACTTTAATTTTTAATTATATGTGCTCTGGGGCACTGACTGGGGGGTTGTGGGGTGGCAGACGATAATTAAAATATCAGTAGATTTATCTGCAGCAGTTAAGCCGACAGAAACATCACATACCTGGTTCTTACTTACTTTTGCTTAATTGTAAGCTTTAAAGGATGTATACTGGGCATAGTTTTGCAGGCCTTTAATCCCAGCACTTGGGAGACAGAGGTGGGCGGATCTCTGTGAGTTTGAGACCAACCAAAGCTTCATAGTGAGACTATGTTTTGGAAAAAAAGATGTTAAACCACCCACATATTATATTTTATTTATTGAGTGTGTGCATGATACACATGTGTGCGTGTGTGAGTATAGGTGTGCATATGCCATGGGGTATGTGTGGAAGTTAGAGAAAAACTTCTGAGAGTCTGTTCCCTTCTTTGACCATGAGTTCTGGAGATGGCACTCAGGTCTTTGAGAGGGGTTTCTATGTCGCTTCTTGTTTTCTTTTGTTCTTTAGCAGCTTGCTGCTGGGATTTGGTGGAACCAAAATGCTGTCTGCTTTGAGATTGAGTAGGGCTTCTGGCTGGGCTCTTGTCAGTGGGTCTCGGCTGGGCCCCATGTTCAGGAGATGCTACTGGATGAATTTGTGGTGGGGAGGACTGTAAACAGGCTCTGCAGTTTTCTTTGGGAAGATTGGGTTATGAGGTCTGTTTCATAACTGAGCAGGCTGTAAACTGGGCTCTGCAATCATGTGAGTTGCATGTTGTGCCCTATGGTTGGGTGGGGTCATTTGGCTGCAGTCTCTCTGGGTAGGGCTATTGGCAAACAGTGTTCCAAAGTTTGGTGGGGTTGTTGGAGTTTTGGTCTAGTGTATCTGAGCTTGGGCTTTGTGATTGGGTGGAATTGCAGAATGTACTGTGCAATCTGATTTTTGGATTGGGGTAATCAATCCCAGCATCCTGGTGGTTGAGGCAGGTGAATCTCCAAGTTCAAGTCTAGCCTGGTTTATAGAGTGAGTTCCCGAGCAGCCATAGCTACAAAGAGAAACCCTGTCTCACAAAATCAATCAATCAATAAATAAAAATAAAAAAAGGAAAAAGAAAAACACTTGAGGGAAAACTGTCAAGTTTTTCAGAGAATGGGCTTCACTTTTGGTGTGTCTATTTTTGGAAAAATATCTAGAGCTGAAGTAGGTGTTAGCTGTTAGGTGACCTCAGTATGTGTCCAAGTGCACTTACTTTACGCTTTAGGTTAAAAATTCTGTACTGCTTTCTGAGACTGTTTCAAATTGGCCATGGGGAATGCCGTTCAGATTATAATAGCCTTAATTAGCCATATCTCCAGATATCAGAGTCAGGACTTTTAAAGTGTTTCTTTATCAGGGCTGATATTGATGACTTTCTATTTTACTGGAACACTCCAGTTCTGGTAACTAGAGGGTGTGTGTGCGAGCTTGTGTATGTTCCTGTGGGAGTGCTATTATGGTTTGGAGATTGTAATTGGATTTGATAGATGTTCAGTTTGGTTTTTGTTGTTGTTGTTATTGTTTTTTAAAGATTTATTTAGTCATTATGTATACAGTGATCTGTCTGCATGTCAGAAGAGGGCATCAGATCTCATTATAGATGGTTGTGAGCCACCATGTTGGGTGCTGGGAATTGAACTCAGATCCTCTGGAAGAACAGCCAGTGCTCTTAACCTCTGAGCCATCTCTCCAGCCCCGATGTTCAGTTTGTTTACCTAATCTAGTACTATGAGTTTTTGACAGAATATGTAGTAGCTAAAAGAGCTAGGTTTGCAGTATACTTTGTATAACACAGGCATTTCATTTCAAGCACTTAAATTAACAGATGACACTTCTTGGACTCTTAGAGCATTAGTGTTCTGTTCATTCACCTTCTTTCCTATTCCATCCCTTTATTTCAGAGTTAACTGTCCTCTTGAAATTTGTCATTTCCTTTTCTTTATGAATTACATACTTAGATGTTTTTCTCTTCCCATTTTGTGTGTGTGTGTGTGTGTGTGTTTGTGAATGTGGTGTATTTGTGTGGGTGTACTCACTCCTGTGGTGTGTATAGGTCAGAGGAGGATGACATTGGATGTCTGTCCTCCATTTCTTTTTCTTTTTTTTTTCTTTTTTTTTTTTTTGACAAGGTCTCAAAAAACAAAAACAACAAAAAACCTCATTGTATTTCTGCTAGCAAGCCCTTGTCAGCAAGCCCTAGGGATCATCCTGTCTCTGTCCCCTGTGGACTTATAGGTGTGAGACACCATCCCTGTGCTTTTATTCCATTAATTTTTAAAAATAACATTATTTATGTGTATGAATATATCCATGTGTGTGTATGGGTGCCCGAAGAGGCTAGAAGAGTGTTTCAGGTATCCTGGAACTGGAGTTACAGGTAGTTATGTGCACTAGGAACCAAATTCTGGTTTTCTGGAAGAGCAGTAAGAGCTGTTAGCCATGTCTTCAGCTCCTCGTGTGGTTTTCTGCATGGGTGCTGGGCATCTGAACTTGGGTCCTCATGCTTGCACAGCATTTTAGCCATGGACCCTCTCACCTCTCTGTTGTGTTTGAGACAGAGTCTCACTATGTAGCCCAGGCTGGCCATTAACTTGGAGGTCTGCCTGTCTCTGCCTCCCTAGTGCTTGGATTAAAGGCATGTGTCTCTGTGCTTGATTCCTTCCTTTTATCCATCCATCTATCCTTCCTTCCTTCCTTCCTTTTTTTTTTTCTGTGTGTAAGATTTACTTGTCTCTGTGTGTATTTGTGCATTAATACAGGTAATGGAGTAAGGAAGACGATTGATTCCCTAGAGAGTTGGGAGTTATAGTATGGTTTTGAGACATTAATTCAGGGGTCCTCTGCAAGAACAGTAAGCTCTTAACCTCTGAGCCATATCTCCAGCCCTCCACTTCTGTTTTCTTAAAAAAAAAAAAATTGTAGACTTTTGTAAAACAATGGGAGAGAGACCTTAGTGGATTGAAGCCAAAGGGCCCTATGGTGGGTGAGAAAGAGACATGCCATGCAGACACAGGGGGGTGCAGTCACGGAAGGTGGGAGCTGTGGAGAAAGCCACACCATGCAGGCGTCACTCATGTGGAAAGTTTTATTAGGGAAGGGAAAGGGAGAGGGAGAAGAGAGAAAGTGGGTGGGGACTGAGGAAAGAAGAAGGACAAGAGAAAGAGAAAGGAAGAGAGGAAATGCAGAGTGACCTCGTGGAAAGAGAGAGGAAAGATGAGAAGGGAGAGGGAAAGAGAGCAAGAGCAAGCCGGGCGGTGGTGGCGCACGCCTTTAATCCCAGCACTCGGGAGGCAGAGCCAGGCGGATCTCTGTGAGTTCGAGGCCAGCCTGGGCTACCAAGTGAGTTCCAGGAAAGGCGCAAAACTACACAGAGAAACCCTGCCTCGAAAAACCGGGGAAAAAAAAAAAAAAAAAAAAAGAGAGAGAGAGAGCAAGAGCAAGATTGTGGGAATAGAGAGAGAAGGAGAGGGGTTTTCTCTTAAAGGGGACTTTATGTAGGATGAGGTTGTCAAGACGCTGGGCAGGTCAAGGTATTGCCCGCTTATTGGCCGGGTCCCTAAAGGGTGGGTCTGAATGTTAACATTCTTCCCTTTTGATTATTATAAAAAGATGAGTTATGGATAGCAAGTGTGTGGGGGGAATTAGGGCGCCAAAATCTTGAGACTGCTTCCTGCTGATTTGGGACAAATTGGGGAGGGGAAAGTTGGGATTCAGAGTTATGGGAGGTGTGAGTGAAGAAGCATTCAGTTAGCTGTCTTCCTGGAGACACCTTGAGGGAGCTGAGAAGGCAGGTTACTAGGGGAAGAAAAAAATAGATTGCTATCATTGGCCCCATGAGCAGGGCTAGCCATAGGAAAAGTGATAACTGCCAGAAAGAATGGAACAGAGAAGTGCCCTGGTAGTACAGAAGAGGCAAAGGTGAATGAGCAAGACACAAGAGCAGATATGCCCTTCCTTGGGACATCTTGGAAAACCAGGTTCAAGTTCCTGGGTAGGTACTCCTTGAGGAGTCTGGAGAGGTGGTACCAGCAGTGAAGTCCCTGGAGCTTGGCGAGATGGCACGCCAAATCGAGGGATGATGCGTTCTTCAGGAGTACCTGAGCCGTCACATCTGCTGTTTCTCTGGAGGTGGGAAATGCCTCTGTCCATCCTGAAAAATTGTCAACAAATTGGGAGATAACCGAGTTTTTTTTTTGGTTTTTCAAGACAGGGTTTCTCTGTGTAGCTTTGGTGCCTTTCCTGGAATTCACTCTGTAGCCCAGGCTGGCCTTGAACTCACAGAGATCCGCCTGACTCTGCCTCCTAAGTGCTGGGACTAAAGACGTGTGCCACCACCACCCAGCTTTTTTTTTTTTTTTTTTAAGATTTATTTATTTATTTATTATGTATACAGCATGTATGATTGCAGGCCAAAAGAGGGTACCAGATCTCATTACAGATGGTTGTGAGCCACCATGTGGTTGCTGGGAATTGAATTCAGGACCTCTGGAAGAGCAGTCAGTGCTCTTAACCTCTGAGCCGTCTCTTCAGCCCCAATAACAGAGTTTTTACAAGTGGGCATGTGGGTGAAGTTAACCTGCCAGTATTTGCCTGGTTGGTCAGTCCTTGGTTGCAGTGGCTGGTAGTGTATCTGGAGGGCCCCTGAGGGTTTGGCCTTGGCATGAGACCTGTGCAGGAACCTGCAAGTGTCTGTGAAACAACTGGAATAGATTTATATCTTGGTGTCATAGCAAAAGGCTGTGGCTTTGAGTTAAAGGGTATGAGCATTTTTCCTAGAGCTTGGTTTCAGCCTGATGAAACACACGTTTAAGTCTATAACCAGAGGAAATAACACTCTGGCTATAGCCTTGAGGAAAGATTTGGTTGTCTGATGCTGCCAAGCTGACCCAAGTTACAGCTAGCCTAGCTGTCAATACTATCAGAGATCTGACAAAGATAAATTATACCTGAGTGCAGACCAAGCAGCTTCCAAATCAATTAAAAATGACAGGGACCAGTTCATACTCAGTCAGTCATACCCAGGTCTCCATAGCATTGGAGGCAGAAGTATCAGAACAGCATCAATCTTCAGCTGGCAGGCATATAAGGTGAGAGTTTTTCCTGTGGAAGAGGAACATGGGGAAGCCTGACTTTATTTTGTCTAGGCAAAAGAGGTGCAATCAATTCTCCAATGTCCTGCTGCTTGCCCTGAGTCTGGGCCGGGTCCTGGTAGCAGGTGTTGCATTGGGGCATCTTGCTTGGTGGTCAGCGTTGCCATAATCCAGGTAGAGACATTGTGGTGCCTCATAATCTTCTTCGGAGACCTTGGATCACTGCTAGGATCTGGAAGTCTCTGTTGATATAATAAACTTTTTGATCAAAGATTTAAATGCCATATTCTGCAGATCTCTGAAGTATTTGAGGGCTGCCTAAGTATATCTGGATAGACAAATTTGTTTCTAGTTACTTGTTTTAAGTTCAACCCTGAAAACATACACAAGGGGACTAAGTAAAGCTTACATTAATTACATTAATTACATCAGCAGCACTTAACCTGTCTTCCCCATCAGTCTTTTTGGTTTTTTGAGACAGGGTTTCTCTGTGTAGCTTTGTGCCTTTCCTGGAACTCACTCTGTAGCCCAGGCTGGCCTCAAACTCACAGAGATCCTCCTGCCTCTTCCTCCCGAGTGCTGGGATTAAAGGTGTGCACCACCGCCACCTGGCCCTAACAGTCTTTAATATTGCTAGCAGCTTTCACAAGACTAGGACATTACAATTACTGTCAGGTTCAGACCTAAAAATAATGATTTTGAATTACAGCTCTTCTAGTATCAAAATAAAACTTTTATATGACTCAGTTTGTCCAAATAGCTTAAGCTTAACAAAGTTAGCAAATACAAGGAGGCTAGACATACATTCTTAAGCCTGAAAAGACATTATGTATGTAAGGAGAGACATTCTCTAAGTCATTGGTTCTCAACTTTCCCAATGCTTTGACCTTTCAATATAGTTCCCCATGTTGTGGTGACCCCTCCATTACAAAATTTTTTTCATTGCTATTTACATTTCATTGCATCTTTGTTATTGTTATGAATCTCAGTACAAACATCTGACATGCAGGTGGTCCTAGGCCCTGTAAAGAGGTTCAATAGAAGTAAGATCATTAAGGGGTTAGCTAAGGCAGGCACCAGGGTGGTTTCCTTGTTGCTGCTGCCTTTCTCTGTCATGGATCTGATTTTTCAGCAGGGTCACGGAGTTTCTAATGACCCCTGAGTGGTTAACATCAAAACAGCATTGCTCTCCTTAGGCCTTGCATAGGCCTCCTTGTTGAAGGAATGGTAGCCAGGGGGACCACTTGAACAAATTTTAGGTTAAGGCCTCTTCTGTCCTGGAGAACTATTTCAACTAGAGAGGAGAGCAATTCCTCTAAATGTGTAACATATTTTTCTAGGGCAGTGATATCTATATCTACTGCCATTTTTAAGGCCCTGTAGTTCTGATCTTTGAGTTCAGCCAGATTATAATCCTGAATGATTTATATAGAAATAATAATTTCTTAAGGTCATATAATACCTCTTTGGTTCTGTATAAAGAAGGTCAAGTGTCTTATCTCATTGCAGAACCATTTTAGTTAATAAATCTATCAATTGACAACTCTGGGACCAGTTTCCTAGTATGTCAGTGGGCATTATAGGAAGCCATTTGGTCCCCTATGCCAGGGAGTTTCCTTTTGACTCAGCTTTTCTACCTATTATGGGCAGGGAGCACAGGATGATGTATTCTCTTCTGTAACTGCTTCTGGCTGACATTGGGGCATTGTTATCAGAGCCCAAAAAGGCTGAAAGGCTAGTCGATGGCTGAAAGGCTAGTCAAAGGCTGGGCAATGGGGCATTTGTCAGAAGCATGTGGTTATCTGACCCAGCTGTAGAGACAGGGAACAGTTATATTGGCTGGGCTAGTCCACATCAGCTTTCAGCAAGTCCAGAGCTCATAGTCATTTGGAGCAGGTTGTAGTCTGCAACTGAAGCTTGGATGTGTCTGCCAGCCAAGTGGAAACCTGTTGAGACAAGTTCAAACTAGGAACAGGAGTTAAAATTTATGAACTTATTTGGAACTTCTAGGCCCATAGTCTTAGTAATTGGGAAGGGGAGGAGTTCCAAGATCAGTAGAGAGAAATACCATCCTCAGGAACAGACAGGTGGGGAAAACTCAAGCTGTACTGCTGTGCTTGTCTGGAGTCCTTTTGACCTCTGTGAAGTGGATCTAAGTTTTATGACTTCTTTTGATCCTCTGACGCTTATATGAATTCTTATTTTACAAAAGGACATAAAAGCTTTAGATATATTGGTATTACCAATCGGTATTGAAATCCATGTGGTAGAAAGGCAGGTAATGGGTATCTGTAAAACAGCAGGAGTAGACTCATACCTTTGAGACCTAGCAAAAACTACAGAGTTGGGTTAAAAGCGTGTACATTTTTCTTTTGTCTAGAGAGTTGGGTATAGATTGGACAGAGATATCTTTGGCCTGACGAGAAGCACCTTTAAGTTTATATTTAGAAGACAACCAAAGAAAATCTAAAATCTTGAGCTTGTGACCCAAACAGTGTCAGAATTCTATTAATGTTAAACTCTGAACATTTGAAATCTTAGTATAACAATATCAGAAAGAGAAAGTAATCTGAAGCATTTATTTAAATCTTCTGTTTATACCTTTGTAATTGGTATTTATATCTTCAATCATTTTCTGAGACCCTCAAAGCTTGCATAGACTTTTATGTCACTGCGCATGTGGCTGGCCATGATCGTATAGTGGTTAGTACTCTGCGTTATGGCCGCAGCAGCCTCGGTTTCAATCTGAGTTATGACACCAATTTTGTAAAATGGCAGGAGAGATAACCTTGGTGGGTTGGAGCTGAGGGGCCCCACAGTGAGTGAGAAAGAGACACGACATGCAGACACGGCAGGCGTGGTCACGGAGGGTGGGAGCCTACGGAGGGTGGGAGCCTACGGAGGGTGGGAGCCGTGGGGAAAGGCACACCATGCAGGTGACACTGGAAAGTTTTATTAGGGGAAAGGGAAGAGAGAGGGCAAGAGAAGAAGCGGGCAGGGGCTGAGGAGAGAAGGAGGAGAAGAGAGAGAGGGGGCAAGAGAGAGGAAAGAAGAGAGGGAGGGAAGAGAGGGAGGGGGGAGATAGGGAGAGAGAGAAGGAGGGAGGGGGAGAGAGAGGGAAAGAGAGGGGGAGGGAGGGAAGGATGGAGGGAGGGGGAGCAGAGGAGCAGATGTGACCTTATGAGACTAGAGAGAGGGAGGGAGGGGGAGGAGTTTTCTCTTAAAAGGGACTTTATGTAGGATGACGTTGTTAGGATGGTTGGCGGGTCAAGGTATTGCCTGTTTATTGGCCAGTTCCCTAAGAGACCAAGTTGGTCTTGAACTTATGGGTAGCCAAGGATGAGCTTGAACTGGTTTTCTTGCCTCTTTTTCTACCTCTTACAGGTGTGCTCCACAGGTATGCTTCTGAAATTCTTTGATACGGGCATCGAAGACGAGGTTTTGTGAATTTTTGGCAGAGGGACATAGTTGCTTGTGGACTGAAGTGAGTTTCTTAAGTGTTTGAAATTGAGGCATGGAACAGGGCTTGTGAGGAGGAGTGTTTCAGTTAAGACAACAATATTCTGGGTGTGATGGCACATGCCTTTAATGTCTGCGGGCACCTTTTCCGTGCTGAGCTGCTGCCTGTTGGCCCTGTGTGTTTAATTTTATGAGATAGTGCCAGATAACTTTCTAGATGCTTATAAATGTGATTTTCTTTTAAACTCCCCAGGTAAGTGAGAAGACTTTTGAACTCAGAAAAAAGATGATTTCTTGTTGTTGTTTTTGCTTTGAGTTTTTCTGTTTGTTTGTTTTTTTAGGTTTTTTGAGACAAGGTTTCTTTGTGTGGCCCCGCCTGTCCTGGAACTAGCTCTGTAGACCAGGCTGGCCTTGAACTCATAGAGATCACCTGCCTCTGCCTCCTGAGTGCTGGGATTAAAGGAGTGTGCCACCATACCCGGCTGTTTTTGCTTTGTTTTCAAGATAACAAGTATCTCGAATATAGCAATATAAGACCTATTTTTAGGGTGCAGAAAATTTGGCTACATAATTTTAAGAATATGATTTAAAGTATCCAGGAAGACAAGACTTTGGTGTATTTACATAATTAAAGTTGGAAAAAACACCTTAGATTGCTTCTGATTAATTTGATAGGGATAGTGTAGCAGAATATCATTGGATAAGTCAGAACTGGTTAGAAAGACTTGATTGGTTTGGAGTTGGAGGCAGAAGTGCAGTGTAGTCACACTCTGGGCTGGGAGTGTTGCTAGGTGGCAGAGTGCTTGCACAGCATGTGGAAAGCAGTTGGAGCCCTGTACTGTGAAAACCAGACCAGACCACATTCCCAGAGAGACGAAACACAAGCTTCCTCTCAAGCTCTGCTTTTGGCCATTTGCTGATCTTGTTTTCCTATTTCTAAGTAGCTCTTTGTTACCAAATGAGCCATTAGTGTGAACTACTGCTGTCTAAGATGAGAATTACAGGATAGTATTCCAGCTGGTCACATATGGGGTTCCTATATTTAAGGTTCTATTAAAAATCAAAGAAATAACGAATCGTAAGGTATTCAGGTTCATTAATTTTTTTTTTTTTTTTTTTTTTTTTTGAGACAAGGGCTTAATGTGGTGCTGGCTGGCTGGTAACTTGCCCGCCACTGCTGGAATTAAAGATGTGTGCCCCCAGGCTCAGCTGTAATTCACTGCGTTAAAAACTGCTGAGCCAGGCGGTGGTGGCGCACACCTTTAATCCCAGCACTCTGGGAGGCAGAGGCAGGCGGATCTCTGTGAGTTCGAGGCCAGCCTGGGCTACCAAGTGAGTTCCAGGAAAGGCGCAAAGCTACACAGAGAAACCGTGTCTGGAAAAACCAAAAAAAAAAAAAAAAAAAAAAGAAAAAAAAAAAGAAAAAGAAAACTGCTGGAAGAACAGAAAAGTTGTGTCTTCTGGGTTAGATTAATAACCTCTAGTGTGATAGCCATCCTCTCTGCCCCTGAGACTGACTGTTGGATGTTATCTTTTAAAACATATTACACATGCTTTGTTAAAAAGAAATAAGAAGCTTACCTTCTTTTCTATCTTGATTTTTAGTTCAGCTTTGTTATAACATTTTCTAGATTGTTTTACCCAAGTTCCCAAGAGTACTTAAAGTGGTATTTTTCATTGCTTTAAAAAACAAACAAAAAAACAAAAGCAAAACACTGTCTCTAGTGTTCTTTTAGTTTTCTATATCTGCTTTGTTTTTGTTTGTTTGTTATTCATTGGTTTGGGCTGTATACTTTTTCTTTTTAAGATAGTGTTAGCCAGGTTGTAGTGGTGCAAACCTCGATGTATATACCCCTGAAAAATCTCTCTTTTTAAGGGAAGTCAGCTTGTTGGTTGGTTGGTTGGTTTTGTTTTTGTCCATGTTTTTGAGAATTACCTCGTATTGCTCACGCTGCACTGGAACTTGAATTCTCCTGCCTCAGTCTCGAGTGTGAGAAGGTTACAGGTGTGCTAAGAGAGATTTGCAACTGTAGTTCACTGAGTTGTCTTCGTCTTTTTTTTTTTTTTTTTTTTTGAGACAAGGTTTTCTGTGTAGCCCTGGCTGTCCTGGAACTCAACTCTGTAGACCAGGTTGGCCTCAAACTCATAGAGAGGTGGTGGTGGCCTTTAATCCCAACATTCAGGAGGCAGAGGCAGGTGGATCTCTGTGAGTTCCCAGACAGCCAGGGCTACACATAGAAACTCTGTCTTGAAAAACAAAACAAAGCGTATATGATTGTTTTGCCTACGTGTATGAATATGTGACTGGTTTGTGTCCATGAGCCCTTCAGATCCTCATGGTCGCGTCATACTTTACGCACTGTGCCTTCTCCCCAGCTCTGACCCTGCAGTTCAAGAGACTGGTTAAAACTTTAGATGTAGGCCGAGGATAGAGTGCTTGCCTAGCATTGCATGGCCTTGGGTTAGATTCCAACACTCGATTCTCCTGAGCCCCTTCCTAAGAAAGGAAAGAAAAGGAAACATTCATGGAGAAGCACGTTTATTTAGTCTTGCTAAGTTGACATGACTGCCCCAGAACTCAATCCTGTTGTCTCTGTCTCCTGAGAGACTCAGATCACAGCCTTATTACATATGCTACGGTCTGTGATAGTCCTGTTTGGGGACATTTATTGTTATTTTGTTTGTTCAGCAGTGTTTACTCAGGTTTTGTAAAGTGTTGTTATGGGTATTTATTTTCAAAGACATCTTGGGACTGGAGAGATGGATGACTCTGTAGTTAAGAACATTTACTGCTCTTCCAGAGGACCCAAGTTCTGTTCCCAGCATCCACTTCAGGTGGCTCTCACATCCCCGGTGATTAAAGCTTCAGGGGATCTGATTGGTGCACTTCATGTGCATCTGTACACAGGTGGCAGATACACACCGAGACATACAGACTTTAAAATAAAAACAAAAATGGTGTTCTGATAGGGTGTGGTGGTATTCACCTCTAATTTCAGCTTGGAGTCAGAGGCGGGAAGATTGAGAGCTTGAGGCTTTCCTGGACTACGTAGTACAGGGCTAGGTCAGAGAGATCTCACCTCAAAAACAAACAAAACTACCCTAACATCAGAGATTGGACATAGATTTCAGTAGTCTAGTGCTTGAATAGTTACTGTGTTTGACAGTTTATGTGTGGTCATTTTTATGTATTGTGGCGATTCATACAGAGCTCTTCATGGGTTATGCCTTGTATAGTTAATAAATAACTGTTAGATTTCTAAAACATCTCCATCCCACCCCCGAGTATTTGGGTACTCTTACTGGACTAGAAGTCACTGGGTTCTTCATTCATTTTTCTTGTTCTGAGGTGAAAATCTTTGATTACTTAGACATCACTGTGTTTCTTTTTAGTTCTCTTGGTGGGTTAAAAATTGATACATGTAAAGATACATACTCAGTATAGAAAACCTAGAAAATGGGGGCTGGAGAGCTGGCTCAGCGGTTAAGAGCACTGGCTGTTCTTCCAGAGGTCCTGAGTTCAATTCCCAGCAACCACATGGTGGCTCACAACCATCTATAATGAGATCTTGTACCCTCTTCTGGCCTGCAAGCATGCATGTAGACAGAACACTGTATACATAATAAATAAATCTTAAAAAAAAAAAGAAAAGAAAACCTAGAAAATAAATAGCATAAAAAGAAAGCCTGAAGCCTACCCATAATTTTAGCACCTAGTACTATAAGAATGTCTTGTCTTTCTTTGTTTCTGTAGCATATTGGACTCTTTTCCAAAATGTCAGAGCTCATCAGATCTTATTCTGCAAATTGATGATTTAAATTTTTCATTTCAGTTCTTCATAAAACAGTGGTGCTTAAGAAAGATCTGAACAGGGGCTGGAGAGATGGCTCAGCCGAATCAGATGCTTATTGTGTATGTGCTAGTGGAAAATGGTTTCCTGCTTTCTGAGTTTCAGGGTTAGTGATATGAAAAATAAGTGAAGAAAGTTAGACTGATATGTGGTTGTCAGCTTTTTATGTTGCTAGTAAAGGTTTCCTGTCTTCCTTCCCCCTCTCCTTCTTTCCCTGCTCTCTCCCGTTCATTCTGTTTCCCGCCCTCCCTGTCATCTGACCTTACCATGTAGTTTAGGTTGGCTTCCAGATCGCAGTCCTCCTGCTTTGGCCCCTGAGTGCTGGGGTTTCAGGCATTTCCCACTCGCCACATCTGGCTCAGGTCAAGACATTACTGTGTGCGACTTGACAGTAGTACACAGTGGCACTTCCTGTGATTATTCAGTTTGGAAATACGAGTGCTTTTCCTGAATCCTCTCATTTTTGGGCTGCAGAAGGTTGTGAGGTGTGCAGTCCCCATTCATTCCAGAAATTTTAGTTAGGGATCTACATTTGCTTAACTAAACAAAGTAAAACACATTTACTTGGTGTTGCACATACGTCTTTTACACAGGAGGATCAACTTAGTAATAGTTTTCTTCTGTGGCCGGAATGTTATTCTTCTAATAATTCCTCAGAATCTGCACATTTAGTAATATTTAAATTTCCTTTTAGAATTTTTTGTTTTTGAGATAGTCTTTTCTCTCCAGACTACCCTGAAACTCAGTACATAGCTCAGGTTGGCCTCATATTCCCTTTGGTCCTCCTGCCTCTGTCTCCCAAGTGCTAGTAATACATGTGTGAGTCATCCTACCTAGCTGATGTTTCTTTTTAAAAACTCATTTCTTTGGGCTGGCAAGATGGCTTGTCAGGTAAAGGTGCTTGTT
The DNA here is from genome assembly GCF_949786415.1 of Peromyscus eremicus. NCBI lineage: Eukaryota > Metazoa > Chordata > Mammalia > Rodentia > Cricetidae > Peromyscus > Peromyscus eremicus. The sequence goes on from NC_081417.1 coordinate 62,316,317, forward strand.
GCCAAACTTGACAGCCTGGGTTTGATCCCTGGGACCTACATAATGGAAAAGAGAATTAACTCCATAAAATTGTCCTCTGACCTCCAGACAAGCACTGTAGGCAGCACACAGGTATGTAACACACACAATAATAAAATCTTAAAAAATAATGAGGGCCAGGTGGTGGTGGTGCACGCCTTTAATCCCAGCACTCGGGAGGCAGAGACAGGCGGATCTACAGAGTCAGTTCCAGGATAGCCAGGGCTACACAGAAAAACCCTGTCTTAGAAAATGAAAAAAGGAAAAAACAAAACAAAAAGAAAGACAAACAAATGAGTTTCTCCTATATTGGGCTTTCTTTTGGAAGACTTTAGGAGTGAGAAGTGAAGACTGTGTGAGTCCTGAAATATTAGTACTCTGGGTGTTTTGTTTTTTTGTTTTTTGTTTTTTTTTTTATTTGTTTTTGTTTTTGTCTCTATTTTCTTGTTTATAATGTCTCAAGACCTAGTGCCTAAGAAATCTTTCTTTGTTTTTTTTTTTAGGTTCTAAATGGCTTCTAAGAAGTTGGGTACAGATTTTCATGGTAAGTGAAGTGTTAAATATCATGGTTTAAGCTATGATTTGATCAGAAATTTTAAGTTAATTTAGTATTTTGTTGTTATTTCTTTATACTGAAGAGCCTGAGTAAAACAAAGTTGTACAAAACACAGCATGTGCATTCTAGGACCTTCAATAATTTAAAAGTATTTCTTTAAATGGCTAGTTAAACTGTGGTCTCTAGTCTTTTTGGCTTTTTTCCTAGTTACTAAAGCCAAAGAAAGTTGTTTACTGTGAATCAGTCCCATATTACAGAGGTATCAGTAACAATTACAGTGTTACATTTGAACTAATAGTTTTGCTTGATCTTTTCTTTTCCCCTCCCTCTCTCTTTCCCCACTCCTCTTCCTCCCTCCCCCTCCTCCCCCTGTATGTGTGTGTGTGTTTTCCTGGATATTGAACCAAGGGTCTTATGTATCTAGGCAAGTACTATACCACTGAGCTGTAGCTCAGTCCCTTCATCTTTTAAGGTATGACCTTCCAGATGTAGGCCTAGGCAAGAGATTATGACTTTCAGGCTAGTCTTAACATAGTGAGTTCCAGGCTAGACTGGGCTACATTACCAAGAGCCTGTCTCAAAACAAAACAAACAAACAAAAAACAAAACAAAACAAAACAAAAAATCCAAAAATGATCCCCCAATTTTTTTTTTTTTAAAGACAGGATCTATCTCTATACCTTCCTCTTCCTCCTGAGTGGTGGGATTAAAGGCATGTGCCACTATGCCTGTTTCCAAACTAAATTTTATTATATATACCTATAGAGAATTTGATACCTAAATAGTTAAAATTAGACCGTCTTTTTATTCAGTAGGCAATTATATCAAGAAGATCCAAGCAATACAGATTTTTGCACAACCGATTTTCCATTTTAGAAACTGTATTGGAGGTTGGAGAGCTGGCTCAGCAGTTAAGATAGTATATTACTCTTCCTGAGGATCTGAGTTCAATTCCCAGCAGCTACATCTGCCTGTAGTTCCAGCTCCATGGATCCGTTGCCTCTCATCTCCTTTGATTATCCCACCCCCATATGGCATGCACAGATATATACACACATGAGTTTTGAAAATTGTGCATCATTGTAGCTGTTGTACACTAGACTGCTTGGCAGCATGTGCGGATGATGCCCTGTTCTGAACTGCCAGCCAGTCAGCTGTGTCAGAATGGTGCAACAGTTAGTCTAGTTTTAGTTTAATGAAAACATCTTTGAAAGTTGATATGTTGATGAGTTGCCACATATACACATGTAACTTGCAACAGTTAGTCTAGTTTTAGTTTAATGAAGACATCTTTAAAAGTTGGAGTTGCCACACATACACATGTAACGTGCATAATGCTGTGTGTGTTCCTGTGGTGTTACACCACTCAGACTCCGCAGTTAGCAGTCAGCAGCTCAGGTGGCAAGTCTTCAGGCACACTGGAATTTGCTGTGTAGACCAGGCTGGCCTGGAACTCACAGAGATTCAACTATCCCAGCTTCCTGAGTGCTGGGCTAAACATGTGTGCCACTACAGATTATTTATTTACTTAATTTCATTTATTTATTTGTGTGTGTGGAGGCCAGAGGTCAACATCAGGTGTCCTCTCTTGCTGGCCAGTGAGTCCCCAGGATCCTTCAGTCTCTGCCCCACAAGCGTTAGTATGTACTGCTGTGCCTGGTTTTTTAAAGTGGGTACTAGGGATTTGAACTAGGTTCTCAGGCTTGCACAGAAAGTATTTTAATCACTGAGCCATCTCCACAGTTCTTAACAATTTTTTAAAAAATTATTTCTCGTCGGGCGATGGTGGCGTATGCCTTTAATCCCAGCACTTGGGAGGCAGAGCCAGGGGGATCTCTGTGAGTTCAAGGCCAGCCTGGTCTACAAAGCGAGATCCAGGACAGGCACCAAAACTACACAGAGAAACCCTGTCTCGAAAAACCAAAAAAAAAAAAAAAAAAAAAAAAAAACCTCAATATTTTTGTTCTTAAGTTGTTGAACTGATAAATGAGGAGCTCATGGATATTGAGGGCTTTGCTTCTGAGTGTGTGTGTCAAATATATTTATTCTTACAGAATTACATGCAATGTAGGTTGATCATATTGTCCCCTGCTCTTTCCCATAACTCCTCCCAGATCCATCCCCACTCTTGCACCCCCAACTTTGTGTCTTCTTTTGGTAAATAACCAAGTCCAGTTTGTGCTACTCTCATACTCCTGGCTGTGGAATGCACTCGATCTGCGAAGAGAACACTCTTAAAGAAAACTGATTCTTCTCCTTCAGAAGACATCAACTGTCTATAACTCCTGTTAGGGGTGGGGCTTATGAATCCCTCCCCCCTCCATGCTAGAATGTTGACTGGCTTGTCGTTTTTGGTACTAAGAACAGTTAACCAAGCAGCATTCTCCTGAGCCAAGCACGGTGCATTCCTACAGTCCTAGAACTCAGAGGCAGAGGCTGTAGGATCTCAAGTTAGAGGCCAGTCTGTAATAAAGATCCTGTTTAAAAAACAAATAAAAAGCTATTCTATTAGTTATTTTAGTATTCAATATAATATTGTTGGCTCAAGTACTATGTTGATTATATAGTAGATCTAAAGAATTTATCTTGAATAGTCAAAACTTTATACACTTCAACTGTCACCTCCTCTGATACCTCCCTTCTAAGGGCAAGTTAGCTATTTTCTAGAGAGGTTCTTTGCCCTGAAGTGCTATTAAAAGACTTAAATACTTTTCTTGCTGAGTGATAGAAAAGACATTTTGTTTCTGATTTGATTGTGAGCTGTAATTGCCTTATAATCTAATGTGGAAAAGGTAGCTTTGTAATCATTGTAATCATGATTCTAGTATATGTCATTCTTTGTTGGCAAGCCAAGATGCTACTTTTGGTGGTGGTGGGGCACCTGGTATATTTCTGTAACTTTGTCCAGAATCTGTAAAACTTGCATTTATTTTGTATGAATGCTGTGTTTAAAAAACTTTTATAGCTGGACATGAAGGTACACACTTGTGACCCCAGAACTAGTGAAATGGTACAGGAGGATTGTTAATTCATGGGTATCTTGGGTTCTATGGCTATTTCACCCCTACCCTCCTGTGGGAGTACAGCTCCCACCTTTTGAAGGGTTCTTGGGTAGAGGAGAGAGGAATTAGGAAATATTAGTTAGAAAGATAGAAACAGATGATAAGAAAGACAGAAACACAGACTAGCTTTGGGAAGGCCCTGGGTCAATACCCAGCCACCTTAGACATTTATTCAAAAGGGCTTTGTATACAAATGCCAAGGGGAGAGGCAAAAGACCTCCCCCTTGCAAAATCTGGACACTGTACAGCCAAATGTAGACCCTTAAAAACACATGGTAACCATGCCCATGGTCAAATCATCCCATTATGCAGCCCTGCTGGATAAAGCAAGCCCAGATTATCTGATCCTGAGTAAGTTCTCACTAGGAAGCCTCTGTGGGTCTCCACAGTTCCCCTTTCTTAATAATACAAATCTCAAGTGAGGGTGCAGAGCTTAACTCTATGCAGCTCTGAATCAGCTTTCCACTAAGAGCTTGCAAGTAGCTGGAATATAGCAATACTCATTATGGCTGCTATACCTTCTAGCAAAGGAGTAGGGGATGATCAAGATGAAATAGCCTTTTTGAATGGGTCTAAGACAGTTTTAGCTGCACCAAGCTCTTTTTTAAATCAGTAAACTCCTGATGAAATTGCATCAAATCTAAAGACTCCTTAGCATCACCATTAACATTAACAGGTTAATGTAACACAAATTTTAAATGGTCTTATCAATTAAAAAAAAAAAACAAAAACCTGGAGCCAGATATTGGGCAAATTCTGAAAGATCAGAGAGACAGAACAAGCCACAGCTAACCTCACTTTGCCAACTCCTCAGCTGATCTTGTTTCCTCAGACTGAAGGCCTCTGAGTTCTCACTGAATGGATCTCAGCTGAACTGCTCAAAAGCCTCTAGTTCCTGGTCCTCACACCTTAAGAGTGCGAGTTCCTGTTTCCTCATGTCTTATATACCTTTCTGTGTCCTGCCATATTTCTTCCTGGGATTAAAGGTGCGGGTCCTTCCCAAGCAAAGACATGAGATCTCAAGTGCTGGGATTAAAGGTGTGTGCTACCACGCCTGGCTCTGTTCCCAATGTGGCCTTGAACTCACAGAGATCCAGATGGATCTCTGCTTCCCCGAGTGATAAGATTAAAGGCATGTGTGCCACCATTTTCTGGCCTCTATGTCTAATCTAGTGGCTGTTCTGTTCTCTGACCCCAGATAAGTTTTATTAGAGTATACAATATATTGGGGGACACAATATATCACCACAGGTTAACATCATAATTTTAACGTGAATATTACTATACACAATTACAATTCTCACAAACTTACATCCAAAAGCAAACTCTCAATAGAGCTATTTACACTTTACAAACTTGAGCAAACATCCAAAAGCAATCTCTTTATAGAACTCTTTACACTTTTTCCTAACAAAACATAGGGTACATTAACACAAGTTAACATTATTCATACAAAGAACAAGAATTTTTTTTTAAATTAAAGAGACTGAGGAATATTAACTCGCCCTATTCTTTATAATTTTTTAAGCTACATCTTGAGCCTGGGTAGAAAAAACAAACCTCCATTTCTACATCAAACAGTTCCATTTTTATACATACAGTTTGTGAGTCACCACAGTTAATGTATATATGCATACACAAAACAATTTGTAAGTCGTCATAGTTGATAATGTATATAGGTGAAATCAAAATTGTCCTATTGCAATTGAATCACCCCTGTCCATCCCATTTCTTAAGTCTGAAAATTTAAACAAGTCAGTTCTGATACCAGTCTTAAAGTTCCAAATATGAAGAATCCCACAACCAAAAACTTGTTGCAGTTTCCCTGAATGCAACAACTCAGTTCAATCAAGAGTCTCTGAAACTTTGCTCTCAGTTACAGCAGGATTTTATGGCAGTTTAACCCTAGGAACTCTGCCTCAGGGAGAAGGTAACTGAGCCGCTGCAGAGTCCTCTCGAAAAAGTGCTCTGCACAGCCAGCAAATAGAAGCTGTGTGACTTTGACTGCTAGCTCTGTCCAGGCTTTTATAATCCCATTCCTGAGGGGATGCTGCCCTGTCTCCGCAGGGACCCCTGCTCACTGCTGCTCATGGTAGTCAGGCCTACCTTGGTGTCCCCAGAACATATACATGCACTCAGAGGGCCTGCTCCCTGGCCCTCCTGGTGTGTGTCCTGCAGGCATCCCTCTCTGGAGGCTCATCTCTCCTGTAGCCGCCATGGTGTCCTGCACACTCTGACAGACCTGCCCCAGCTGCTGGTGTCTGAAGCCTCTCCCACAGCATCTCTGCTCTGCTCGTCAAGGTCGAAGAGGGTAGCCTTTAGGCAAGTCAGTCTGGCTCTTACAAGCACTCTGGCTGACTGCACTCTCCTCACCACAGCTCTTTCATGGCAGAAAGCATGCAGAATCCTGTTGTTTGCCCTGGCTCTCAGCATCTGCCGCCTGTGCACTTTGATGATGCCCAGTGGGTCTCAGCTGCAGATTCCTGATTGGGGGAAACGCTGCACCTGCTGCTGCTGCTGCTTCTGCTTTCTGAAGCTGACAGTCTCTGAAGTGACTTTTCTTTCTCTGTTAAGTGGCTACTTAGTTCCGGATACAGGTTTCTGTGTCCCAGGTCGGACACTGGGGAAAACCACTTCTACTGTAAATTAAACCTTCTATTAAACCTTCACCATATCCCTATACCTAAAACCTATCTTTCTCAAGCTTCACCAAAACTTTTTTATAACTTTAAACCTAACTTAGTAAAGAGAGAGAGAGACAGAGAAATAGAGAAACAGAAACAGAGAGAGATACTTGCTGCAGCCTAACTGAAACTACTCTCCTTTATATTTACAATTTTACTCGTGAAGAATAGAATTTCACTGCACTCAAATTAATTCCGGGCATGCCCCCTTAACCTGCAGTGTTCCTTCTCTTTTATCCTCTGTACCCAGGCCCCATGTTGGGCACCATATGTGGGAGTCCAGCTCCCACCTATTGAAGGGTTCTCGGGTGGAGGAGAGAGGAATTAGGAAGTATAAGTTAGATAGATAGAAACAGATGATAAGAAAGACAGAGACACAGACTAGCTTTGGGAGGGCCCTGGGTCAATACCCAGCTGCCCTAGGCATTTATTCAAAAGGGCTTTGTATACAAATGCCAAGGGGAGAGGCAAAAGACCTCCCCCTTGCAATATGAAAGCACACCATACAGCCAAGTATAGACCTTTTAAAATACCTGGTAACCATGCTTGTGGTCAAATCATCCCATTATGCAGCCCTGCTGGGGAAAGCAAGCGCAGATTATCTGACCCTGAGTAAGGTCTCATTAGGAAGCCTCTGTGGGTCTCCACATCCTCCAGGGTGTGGTGGTGCATGCCTCTCTCTCTTTCTTTTTAATCAAGATAGAGTTTCTGTGTGTAGCTGTCCTGGAACTCACTCTGTAGACCATGCTGGCCCTGAGCACTCTGCCTCCAAGTGCTGGGATCAAAGATGTGTCCACCACTACCCAGCAAACTGTCTCTTGTTCTTCGTTTATTGAACAAGTCTCACCTGGTGGATGGGAGATACATGTATGAACATTTCCCCATTATTTAGGGATGCTCAAATTCTTGATCAGATTCTATGTGTGTGGGGAATATGGAAACAGAATATTTAACAAAACATAATGACAGTGTTGAACTCAGTGTTTGACTGAAGAGGGAGTTGTCATTTATTCTTTTTGTGTGTGAAAACAGGAGAGTGTGTGTGCGCGTTCGCATGTGTGCTTGGGGTGAACATATATGTATATGTATGTGGAAGCCATAGGACAGCCTTGGGTGTTTGTTCCTTAGAAGCTGTCCACCTTGTTAGTTGAGACAGGGTCTTTCACTGGCCCAGAACTCTCCAAGTACACTAGGGTGGCTGGCCAACAAGCCCCAGGGATCCACCTGTCTGCTTCCCCAGTGCTGTGCTTATAAATGTGCACCATCACTCCTGGCTTTTATATTGGTTCTTAGGATTAAATTCAGGTCCTTAAGGTTGCAGCGCACACACTTCATTCACTGAAAACCTCTGCCCCATTTGTTTATTCTTTTTTTTTTTTTTTTTTTTAATTTTGAGACAGGGAGGGGAGAGAGTGGTGGCACACACCTCTACGCCTCTAATCCCTGCACTCGGGAGGCAGAGACAGGTGGATATCTCAGTTGGAGGATAGCCTGGTCTACAGAACAAGCTCCAGGACAGCTGGGGTTACAAGGGAAACCCTGTCTCAAGACCAAAACAAACAAAAATATTTTTTGAGACAGGGTATTATTAAGTTGCTGAGACTAACCTCTAACTTATAATAGTAGCTGACCTTACAGTTTTCATCATGAGACTTTGATTGTTCTTACTTTTAAAGGCCTATAAATAATTGTGGGCATTGCCAATTGAGAAAACAGTGTATATACAAGTATATGACCACATTTGGAAAATTTCCTAGAATAGTCATACTGCAGAGAGAATACATTGACCACAGTTACGGATTTAGTTTCTACACATCTGAGAAGTAGTTCACATATTTTCATTATGACTAGAAATTAATGGGAAGGAGAAGACTCCATCCTCCAACAGTGGGACAAGGATGATTTTCCTGGTAGAGCAGTTTGTGTGTTCCAGGAGAATGGTGAAATGATAGCAGTTTAAAAATCAAGATTTAGGTGCATGTATGTTTGCCTGCTGCATGAGTTTATGTGTGTGCAAGAGCCATTAGAGGCCAGAAGAGTTATCAGATACCCAAGAACTGGAGTTACAAATAGTTGAGAACCACCATGTAGGTGCTGGGAACTGAACTGGGTCCCCTGCAAGAGCAGCAGTAAGCACTCTTTTTTTTTTTGGACTGGTGTCCCAAAGTAGCCCAGGCTGATCTTGAACCCTGGCCTTGAACTCTTTTTTTTTTTTTTTTTTTGGTTTTTTTTTTTTTGGTTTTTTGAGACAGGGTTTCTCTGTGTAGCTTTGCGCCTTTCCTGGAACTTACTTGGTAGTTCAGGCTGGCCTCGAACTCACAGAGATCCACCTGGCTCTGCCTCCCGAGTGCTGGGATTAAAGGTGTGCGCCACCACCGCCCGGCTCAGTAAGCACTCTTAACTGCTGAGCCACCTCTCCAGCCCCTGATAGCAAAATTTTGTATCTTGGTAAGCCTTCAGATCTACATTTTTTTTTAGAACAAAAAATGTATATATGGAATCTATGTTGCCAAGCACCCAGGAAAATATGGCATTGTGAGGCCCACAAGTAAGCCTTGTTTTACTAGGTATTAATATTGAAAAAGTAAAATTGATCAGTTATGTCTCATTGTCTGACTAGTTCTGCCAGTAAATTAGTTCACTAGAATTGGTCCAGAAAGAAACCCTGACCCAGCTGGAAGTGAGAATGAGAGGGATGTACCAGAGGCACTGTCTTCCTCTCTGACCAGTCAGTTGTGGACTGCGTCCTGGGCCTTCTGTGCTGCTCAGTTACACTAGGCAGAGCACCTTAGGGAGTTAAAGCTGTTGAGCTGTGTATGGCTTATGTTGTTTGATAGTTCTGACCAGATTCCTATGTTCTTGTCTGAGTATCCTTTTCTAAGTGCTGCCCTGCTCAGCTATTTCCCCACTGGTAAGGGGTTGAGAATGTAGCTCAGTGGTCGGATGTAGCAGGCCTTTTCTTTTGAGCCACCAACCAACTCCCAGATCATGATAAGGAAACTTCTTATTAGTTATGAATGCTTGACCTTATCTTATGCTTGTCCCACAAGCTTGTATAACTTAACTTGTTTCTCTTGATGTACCTCGGGGATTTTTACCTTTCTTTCCTCTGTGTATCTTACTTTCACTACTTCTTGTGTCTGTCTGTCTGGTGGCTGCCTGACTTCCGGTCTTGGGCATGTCCCTTTCTTTTTCTCCCTCATTCTCTCCTCCTTTTCTCCTCCTACTTATTTTCTCTGCCTAGCTATTGACTGTTCAGCTTTTTATTAGACCAATCAGGTGCCTTAGGCAGGCAAGGTGAAACAAATGCAATACATCTTTACATAATTAAATACACATCCTTATATCGTTAAACAAATGCAACATAAACAAATGTAACACACCTTTACAAAGATAAAGATATTCCACAACAGTTGAGTGCCTCACTTATCTGAGACATGGCCATGGATTTGAGTCTCTTATACTGGGGGTGTGGTAGAAATCCATATTATTCTAGGAAGTAATAATATTCTTATTTTTTGTGTTAAAAAAATGATTGTTTCACTGGTACCCACTCCCCTCACCCCCTAAAAGGAAAGAAAAAAGAACTCTAAATCAAATACACCTATTGTGAGGCGTCTGAGCAGTTCAGACAGATGTGTGTCAGACAGTAGTGTAGATTCTGAGAATACAAGGTGGGTATAGTGGCACACACTGTAATCCCAGCTACTTGAGGGCTAGGTTGGATTGTGAGCTCAAGACCAGCCAGGGCTGGTAAAGACCTTATCGCCCAGACAAAGCAGAGCAACCCAAACAAAATGATTTTGAGACTACATCTTCAAATAAGACTTAAATTGATTTGGCTGCAAGAAGCTTCTGTTTCCTTAGGCAAGACGCAATAAGTGTAATAAAACTGCTGCGTAGTGTGTTGGAAGATAATAGGTACTGTGAGGCTAAGACTGTGAGTAGTGAGGTAGGTAGCCATTTCCTGTAGGATGCTGAGGTTAACTCTGGCTGAGAAACATTTGAGCAGAGTTGAAGAAGTAAAGGAATGAGTTATATGAATCCAAGGGAAGAACATTGCAGATAAAGACGCAGCCAGTATGGGACATTTTGAGGCAGATTTGAGCTTGACAACATTTCAGACAAAGGTCCCCATGACTTAGGGCAGTAAGCCAAAGGACAGTTGTTAGGAGATGTGGACAGAAAGATCCTAGGAGGCTTTTTTAGGCTGCTGTGAGTACTTTGGATTTTTTTATTGTTTTGTTTTGTTTCTCGAGACAAGGTTTCTCTTTGTAGCCCTAACTGTCCTGGCCTCAAACTCACAGAGATCCACCTGCCTCTGCCTGTGGAGTGCTGGGATTAAAGGCGTGCGCCTCACCGGCAAGTTCTTTGGATTTTACATTGAGTATAATTGAAAACAAACCCTGGTAGTGAAGTAGACTGAGTAGGCTGGTCTCAGGTCAGGTAAGCTGTTGGAGACGGGATTCAAGTCTTAGAAGAGCATAAATGTATGTGTGTTCACAAGTAAGGTTATAGCAAAGTAAGTATTAAGGTTATTTGCTGATATTTTCTGCTTTTTTATTATTATTATAGGGACTTTCAGTTACCTTGATGATGTCCCATTCAAAATAGGAGACAAATTCAAAACACCAGCTAAAGTTGGTCTACCTATTGGCTTCTCCTTGCCCGATTGCTTACAGGTTATCAGAGAGGTGCAGGTAAGTGGCGAATTTCACTTATGTTTAGTGCATTAAAGACTCTTGATAAAAAGCTGTTCCTATATCTCTTTAATTTTATCTTATTGCTCCTGTTAAAGCCCGGTTTACAGTGGTAACCCAGACCTCCATTTATATGTTTAATACATATATATTTTTTCTAGGTTTCTGTGCCTTGCACAAAACAAATTCCAGTTATCCATTTCACGTCCTCCTCTTTCCTTGTTGATGTCCTCACTGTCTTTAGATAATGTTTTCTTCTGCTGTGCCTCACACTTCTTTTCAGGCCTCCCTTAGTTTTCACCCAGGCCATTAGAGAAGCCTCTTCAGTTGGCTCTGCCTGCAGTGTTTTCCATATCAGTTCTAGAATAATGGTTTTAAGGCTTTAAAACTATTTTAAAAGTTTATAATTCAGTAATTATTATTAAAACAAACATAGGGACATCAGATTTTGTCAGAGCACATTCAGCCATCTTTGTGTTCCGGGTGAGCAGGAATTTGCTGAATACACTTTGTGCGTTACTCCCTGTGCCTGGCTTTCCCCATGAGTTGCCTCTGGATGGAATAGTCTTTTTCTGGACTGTACAGAAAGCTGTCAGTCTGTTAGAATTGTGCCTAAATGCTCTCTAGGACTTCTTCCTCAACCCTCTCATCTTTAGAGCTAAGTTATTTATATATGAGTACATGAAATTACTTCTTGTTTTTCTGTTTTTATTTTTGTTTTGTTTTTCAAGACAGGATTTCTCTGTGTAGCATTTTGGTGCCTGTCCTGGAACTCGCTGTGTAGACCAGGCTGTCCTCAAACCCACAGAGATCCACCTGCTTCTGCCTCCCAAGTGCTGGGATTAAAGGCGTGTGCTACCACTGCTGGGCAAAATTACTTCTTGAAAGCACCCAAAAACTAAGTGTTACTTCAGTGGCTTTTGGGAGGTGCTCTTGTGGGAACCAAGGAGAGAGACAGCTTAGTGTCCTCAAGGTGCTTATAGCTTAGAGGTGGTGTGAGAGAACCAGAAGAGAACAGTGAGCTCTACACGTTCCTGTCGCACAGAAGACTCGACTTCACCTTGGTGGAAAGGAAGTTTTGCTTCTGGGCACTCACTAGGGCATCAGTGTGTCACTTTAAAAGTATTTTGCAGCCGGGCGGTGGTGGCGCACGCCTTTAATCCCAGCACTCGGGAGGCAGAGGCAGGTGGATCTTTGTGAGTTCGAGGCCAGCCTGGTCTACAGAGCAAGATCCAGGAAAAGGCGCAAAGCTACACAGAGAAACCCTGTCTCAAAAAACCAAAAAAAAAAAAAAAAAAAGTATTTTGCCTTCTACAGTCTGTGTGCAGGAGAGTTCAGTTGCTTTGTTTTAATAGCTTTATTGAGATAGGATTCACATACTTTGAAATTCACCCTTTCAAGCTATATATATACTTCAGTGGTTGTTTGTTTGTTGTTTGATTGTTTTGCTTTTGTTTGTTTGTTTTGTTTTGTTTTTTCGAGACAGGGTTTCTCTGTGTAGTTTTGGTGCCTGTCCTGGATCTCGCTCTGTAGACCAGGCTGGCCTCGAACTCACAGAGATCCACCTGGCTCTGCCTCCCGAGTGCTGGGATTAAAGGCGTGTGCCACCGCCGCCCAGCCTGGTTTTATTTATTTTTTAATTAATTAATTAATTTTAATTTAATTTATGTGCTTTGGTGTTTTGCCATTGGTGTTAGATCCCCTGGAACTAGAGTTACAGACAGTTGTGAGCTGCCATGTTGGTGCTGAGAATTGAAGTCAGCTTCTCTGGAAGAGCAGCCAGTGCTTTTTTTTTTTTTTTTTAAAGATTTATTTATTTATTATGTATACAGCATGTATGACCAGAAGAGGGAGCCAGATCTCATTAGGTGGCTGTGAGCCACCATGTGGTTGCTGGTAATCGAACTCAGGACCTCTGGAAGAGCAGTCAGTGCTCTCAACCTCTGAGCCATCTCTCCAGCCCCAGCCAGTGCTTTTAACTTCTGAGCCGTCTCTCTAGCCTCCCAGCCAGGGTTTTTAATATATTCACAGTTGTGTAAATTTCTAGAATATTTTATTCCTCCCAACCCAAAAAGAAATCCACTGTGGTCTTTGTGACAGGCATATTTAATTTATGTTTTTGTAATTGGAGTCTTAGGCCAGAGGTCTGAATCTGGAGGCTCCCAGTGAAACAGGTCTGGTCCTTTATCACAAAAGGCCAAATGAAGAGAAGAATGGTGGTGAAGACAGGAGAGTCATATATCCTCAGGGTGGGCACCTACTGGAGTCTAGTTACTAAAGCCTGTTCGTCCCAAGAGGCTGATAACTGTCCTGATTCTGTAGTACAAGCTGGAGGTTTACACAGCTAGACATCTTGGTCTGGTTGAGCATTATTTCAGAATGAGGCCTTGTTCTTGATAAACAAAATTGTTGTTAGACATACAAAGTATGGCTCCTTCTGAGTACCTCTTTTTCTCCTAACTGAATATATATCTTTAGTAAGGTTGCTGCTGCCTGGGAGGGCAGTTTCAGCCTTTGGAACAAGATGTTTTTATCTTATACTTCTTGTTCCTGGAATCCAAGTGAGTATGAGAGAGAATGCTTCAGAAAAGAACCAGTTCACACTTGTCTTGCTTTTAGTTACTCGTCAGACACCTGTAGACACAAGCAAAGAGTCAGTGATTTTAATAAAACCAGCCTCTATGTCCCTGTTACATTAGTATGGGCCAAGTAATATTTCTCTTGTATGGCTATGCCACGTTTGTGTATTCATCAATTGATAGACATTTTGGTAGTTTCTACTTTTGACTGTTAGGACCAATATTGTTAAGAAGACTTATATGCAAGCTTCCCCTTGTTTTTTATTCTTCTGGGTGTGTGTACATATGGGCCTTACCATAACTATTTAAAGGAACTACCAGATATTATTCCAGAGTGGCTAACTGTGTCATTTTGAATTCACAATACCGCTGCAGGTGTATTCCAGTTTCTGGACATCTTGCCAACTTATAGTAACTATCTTTTTCATTATGTACTTTGTGGGTGTGAAGTTGTATTTTGTGGCTTTGATTTGCATTTTACTAATGAAATGATGCTAAATATCTTTTTTTAAAAGATTTATTTATTTATTTATTATGTATATAGTGTTCTGTCTGCATATACACCTGCAGGCCAGAAGAGGGCACCAGATTTCATTATGGATGGTTGTGAGCCACCATGTGGTTGCTGGGAATTGAACTCAGGTAGAGCAGCCAGTGCTCTTAACCTCTGAGCCATCTCTCCAGCCCTGATGCTAAATATCTTAAGTAGTTTTGAATACTGGATAGAAAATCTCTCTCTCTCTCTCTTTTTTTTTTAAAGGCAAGATTTCTCTGTGTAACAGTCCTGGCTGTCCTGGAACTTGCTTTATAGACCAGACTGGCCTCTAACTCACAGAGATCCATCTGCCTCTGCCTCCCAAGTGCTGGTATTAAAGGTGTGTGCCATCACTGCCCAGCTAGATAATCTTTTTTTTTTTTTTTTTGGTTTTTCGAGACAGGGTTTCTCTGTGTAGCTTTGTGCCTTTCCTGGGACTCACTTGGTAGCCCAGGCTGGCCTTGAACTCACAGAGATCCACCTGGCTCTGCCTCCCGAGTGCTGGGATTAAAGGCGTGCGCCACCACCGCCCGGCTAATCTTTTTTTTTTTTTTTAATGGAGATTTCATTGGGCCATTATGTACATTTTACTCAGTATACTTTCCTTGCTCCATTTTTTTTGATAATAAATAATCACTAAATACCTTTCAGTGTATGCAGTCCTTGTAATAATATGATTTAAAAAACCCTAGAGCTAGAGATGTAGCTCAGTAGCATGTGTGCTCTACGTGTATCAAGATCTGGGTTTATCTCTAACACCTTGTGCACATGCATGCGTGCGCGCACACACATACACACATACACACACACAAACATGTACACACAATTGAAAAAATAAGAGAGGTGTGATGAATAAAGCTTTGGGTTTATCTCTAGCACTACATACATACAGACACACATATACACAAACATGCACATACAATTGAAAAAATAAGAACAAGAGGCGTGATGATTTTTGCTAGGAGCAGACACGTGCAGTCCATAGGCTTGGGAAGCTGAGGCAGGAGGTTCACTTTCATACAGCAGTCTGAGGCCAGCATAGCAACACAGAGAGATCCTTGTATCACTTACTTTCCTCTTGCTGACAGAATTCCTCCAGAAAGTTCTTAAGGGGAGGATTTATTTGGGTTATGATTTGGGGAAAATAGTCCATCATGGCAGTGCCGGTGTGCTGTGGGACCGGTTTCTGTGTGCTACCACCTGAGTATGAGGGAACTAGTCACATTGAGAAGTCAGATAAGGGACTGTGCTCAAAGTCAACAGCCCAGCCCCCAGCCCCCAGCCCCCAGCCCCCTATCCCCCAGCCCTTCAACCAAGCCCCACTTCCTAAAAGTTTGACAGCCTCTCAGATCAGCGACCTTAGATGTGGACCAGCTGTTGAAGCACATGAGCCTGCCCAGGACTTCCACATCCAAACCTTTGTACCCTCCTCCTGGGCCCATAGGCTGGTCTGGAATCTGGGCTGGGCTGTCCCTCCAACCTCCCCAGTGACCTCCTCCCCCCCAGCCAGGCCTCCCCAGCTAAAGGTTCCATAACTTCCTCAAGCAGCCCACCTGAGGACACTCAGATCATAGCAGTGTGCATCTAAAAGAAAAAGATGGCCGGGCGGTGGTGGCGCACGCCTTTAATCCCAGCACTCGGGAGGCAGAAGCAGGTGGATCTCTGTGAGTTTGAGGCCAGCCTGGGCTACAGAGTGAGTTCCAGAAAAGGCGCAAAGCTACACAGAGAAACCCTGTCTCTCAAAAAACCAAAAAAAAAAAAAAAAAAAAAAAAAAAGATGAGGGCACCTGGAGACACTAAGGTCATAGCAGTGTGCATCTGAAAGAAAAAGATGAATGCACCTGTACTTTGTTCCTCGTTCCTTTGTGACCTCACTGATGCATTCAGAAAACTTGTTTTGAGTTTCAAATTTTTGCCACTTTAGGTTTTGCTGGCTACCTCTTTTTTGGCCAGTGAGAAGCATTGATAAATACATAGGATTATGCTCAGAGCGCTCACTCACTGCACAGAGGAGGAGAGCTGGGCTCTAATACTCCTGTGTAAGCCACTTATAGGTTGTTGTTGTGCTCTCTCTTTCTCTCTAGCTCTCTCTCAAGTAAACAGAATCTCACTGTGTAGCCCTGGTTGGTCTGGAATTCATTATGTAGAAGAGGCTGGCCTCAAACCCACAGAGATCTGCCTTCTGAGTGCTGTTTTGAATTTTTGAGGCAGGATCTCATGCATCTCATTCTGTTCTCAAATTCAATTGAGTAGGTAAGGATGATCAGGAGATCAGTCTGCCTCAGCTTTACAAGTACTGAGATTACAGGGGTAAGCCATTATGTCCTGTTTTAAATGTTTTGCTTTCAAATTATGAAAACTAACCAGTGTACCTTTAATCTCAGCACTCAAAAGCAGAGGCAGGTGAACCTCTGAATTCAGTACAGCCAGGGCTACAAAATAGAGAGACAAAATTCCATCAACATGAGTCAGTAAACATATATAGCATCTAGGGTCCAGGAAACTTCACTTGGATGCTGTGATCATAGTAGTGTGGGGTAGTCCTTAATGTCTGTGGTTCATAATGGAGTCTACTGTCATTCTTGGTTTTTTTTTTTTTTGGAGACAGGGTTTCTCTGGGTAGCCCTGGCTTTCCTGGAACTCCCTCTGTAGACCAGGCTGGCCTTGAACCCAGAAATACACCTGCCTCTGCCTCCTAAGTGCTGGGATTAAAGGCGTGGGTCACCACCGCCCAGCTTATACTGTCATTCTTTTGTGGGCAGACATTGTACAATAGCTATACAGATGTTTAACTTTCCAAGGCTCCAGTTCTGCATCTGTAAAATGAGATACTGGCTTTTGAGATGGTTACAAAGATCAAATAAAATACTGCCTTAATTTGTGTTTCTTTAATAAAATACATGATAAAGTTGTATGCTTTACACAGAAAGGAAGTGTATTTTGCTTACAGTTTTGGAGGTTGAAAAGCGCAGACTGGGTAGTGCAGTCTGTTCTGAACCTGATACGGTCGGAACACAACATGGGAAATGTAAAGGAAGCTGGCTGCCTGTAGGAACATGCATGTCAGCACAGAGACCACATGCTAAAGCAGGAAACAGCGACTTGTGAATAGGTGCCCTCTTCTCCTCCTCTTTTTCTTTATCTTTTTACTTAAAAGGAATTGTGAGGCCAGTAACATGACTTTGTGTAATCCTGACAACCTGAGTTCAGTTCCTGGGACCCACATGCTGGAAGGAGAGAACTGACTTCTCCAAGTTGTCCTCCGAGCTCCACCCGTGCATCATCATTGCACCCCCACCCCCAGTGTAACTAAAGGAAAAGAAAAGGTTGATCTTAATGGTTACAGTTTTGAGACAGGCTGGCCTAAAACTTACTGTGCAGCCCAGACAAACTTGTCATGCTGCTGCCTCAGCTTGCTGAGTTGCTGGGGTTGTAAGTATGAACCATGGGACCCAGTTCAGATTTTCTTCTCAAGATGTATTTACTTCTGTATTTTATGTATGTGAGTGCTTTTTTTTGCATGTATGCCTGCGTGTCAGAAGAGAGAGTAAGATAGATGACATCAGATCCCATCATGGATGGGTTTTGTGGATACTGCGAATTGAGCTCAGGACCTCTGAAAGAGCAGCCAGTGCTCTTAACTGCTGAGCATCTCTCCAGCCCCCAGATTTTGTTTTCTTAATGCTTCCTCTGGAGTTCTGAAGGATTGAGAAATATCTCCTACAGGAAATGCACTACTTTCTGCCTTCCACTAGGCCTACCTCTTAGCACTCCTTCCCTCAACACTAGGATCCATAATCGTAGGGAGCCGGACTGTATCTAACCCACAGCATCCCCCGTTATCTGTGGGTGTGTTCTGCAGCCGCGGGAGGGTGCCCAAACCTCCGTAGTGCCAACTCCACATAGGAGCATGGCAGCACCGCCGCCACTGTCCAGCTGACTGCTGGTGCCGCACAGTGTGGACACGCCTCGCTGGCGGGACTGAGGGGGAGATGCGGGTTTTATCACCCTGTTCAGTGTCGTTAAAGATTGTTTTGTTTTTTCTTTTAGATTTAGTTTTGATTTTGTGTATATGAGTGATTTACTTGCATGTGTGCACCACATACATGCCTGTTACCCACAGAGGTCAGAAGAGGGTGTCAGATCTCTTGGAACTAGAGTTAAGGAGAGCTGCTAGGCAGTAGGGGCACATGCCTTTAATCCTAGTGCTCAGGAGGCAGAGGCAGAGGCAGGTGGATCTCTGAGTTCAAGGCCAGCCTGGTCTGCAGAGTGAGTTCCAGGACAGCCAGGGCTACATGGAGAAACCCTGTCTCAAACAACAAAACAAAATGAAAGAATAGTTTTTTTTTCCTTGAATTCTTTGAAGAATATTTTTTATAGCATATTTTTATTGATTATTTGGAAATTTCACATCATGCACCCTGATCACATTTTCTTCCCAGTTCTCCCAGGTCCACTCCCCACCCTTGTGACCCCCCCCAAAACAAAAGAGGGGAAAAAAAACCAAAATTACCAAATCTAGTTTGTGTTGCCCATATACTCACTGGAGCATGGTCAAACTCCCAGTGGGCAGCCCCTTACAGAAACCCAGTCCTTCCCCGCCCCCACCAGAATCCATCAACTGTGAAGAGCTACACTTCAGCAGAAAGGATAGTTTTGATCCACCTGTGGGTGCTGGGAACAGAGCTTGGGTCCTCTGCAAGAGCAACAAATGCTCTTACCTGCTGAGCTGTCTTCCAGCCCAAAGTTAAGATGTGTTTGTTTTTCCTGGAATTTTTGTTTACTATTCTTGCATTGTAGTTGAGTATAAACAACCGAAACTATAGTGAAGGGACTGTGGCAACTCTAGTGAGTTGATAGTGCTTGCCTCTACTTTTTTAAAATTTTTATGTGCATTGGTGTTTTATCTGCATATATGTCTGTGTGAGGATATTGGATCCCTTGGAACTGGAGTTACAGTTATGAGCTGCCATGTGGGTGCTGGGAATTGAACCCGGGTTCTTTGGAAGAGCAGCCATTGCTGTGAACCACTGAGCCATCTCTCCAGCCCCTTGCTTGCCTCTTCTACTCTATATTGTAGTTTTGTACAGGGCTCTTCCCCTCTTCTTTTTTTTTTCCCCTTTGAGACAGGGTCTCTACCCCAGATTGTTCTCATATTCCCTGTGTAGCAGAGGTTGACATTGAACTTGGCTGATGTTCCTGCCTCCACCATCCTAGTGCTGGGATTACAGGCATGTACCATGAGTGGTTTATGTAGTGTTGGGGATCAAATCTAGTGTCTTGTTTGTGCAAAAGCAAGTCTCCTACTACCTGAACTCCAACAGCAGCAGCATTTTATTTCAAACCACATGCTTGCTTAAAAAATGTTTTTCTCTATTTCCCATGTATTCTACATTACTTTGATAGTCACAAAAACAAAAACAAACAGGACCAGCTATGTAGCTCGATTGGTAGAATGTGTGCCTAGTATCTGTGAAGCCTTGTGTTTGACCATATGAGCTGGGTGTAATGGCACACACCTGTGATCTCAACAGGGGAGATGAAAGCAGGAGGGTCGTTGGCTGTATTGTGAGGCTGAGGCCAGCCTCGGCTACATACGTGCAACTCTGCCTCCATCACCAGAACAATGACAAAAGAAACAAACCAGAATCTTAGACTGTTCTAGAAAAGAGAAGATATTTCTAATTATTCTTAGAGTGAAAATTTAAGAGACTTGGGCTTATGGGCAAGGGAAGTCTGTTTATTGGAGGCTGGTTTTCCTCCATGAGTATGTACACATCTTCAACCTTAACCCTTAGGGTGAGGCTAAGATTGAGCTACACGTAAGTTTTAGTATAGCCTAAACTGCTCAGTGGGATCTATGGGAGTCCATAATGATTGTCACAGGATCTACAAGCATTGAAGAGACAAGGCTCTAGGAATGCCTATGAGGGATTATCTAGGTTAGGTTAACTGAGGCAGGAAGACTGGCCCTGGATGTGTGGGTGCTTCCGTCCCCTGTGCTGGGTCCTGGACTAAATAAAGAGGTACAGCTAACAGAGTAGAGCACTGCCATTTGTGTGTCTGCCATCTCACCACAGGTACAATGAGACCAGCTCTCTGAAGCTCCTGCCACTGTGCCTGCCCTCACTGTGAGCCAAACAAACTTTCTTCCTTAGGTTTCTCTTGTCGCTCGTTGGCACAGCAGTGAGAAAAGCAGCTAGCATACAATCAAAGGAAAGAAAAGACCGTTGAGTTCCTCCGGTCAGAAGCTCTATAGAGCCTTTGCCCCTCGCTGCTTTCTCGGTTTTGTTCAGGGTAGACAGAAAACACAGTGCCTTCCCCACTCCTACCCCACCTCTCCAGAGCACAGCCGCGGGACCGGGCACGAAGTCTTGGTGGCTCTGTTTGGGCTGAAGGCTCTGCCGTGACCATCATTCTCTGTTAGTTTTTTTCTATTCTAGAGTGATATCTCAGCATTTAAGTGTGGCGATGAGAATTTTATAAGTTGGACTACATTTTAACGTTTTATTAAGGAACTATGAAATTTGTTTATTTTAATAGGATTTCAAAGAGCTCAACTGTCCTTGAACTCCTGATCCTCCTGCTTCCACTTCCCAAATACTGGGATATTCTTTAAAATCTTAGAGATAGCCACCTTCCCAGGGCCTTCATAGCCTCTGCCACTGAGAGGTTACTCCAGACTCATATCTAGGTTTCTCTCTCCTGTCTCCTCCTCTCAATGTCTAGTAGTCCAGTCTGACCTCAAATTGTGATCCTCCTGCCTGTCTTCCCCATGGGCCACCATGTGTGGCTTCTGCTTCCTCCTCCTTTTCTGCTTTGGAAGCAGAGGAAGGAGACTTATTGAGTATAACTCAGAAAGAGGAACAGACAGCAGATAAAAGGGCCCAGTGACCCCACATTCATCTGGAAAGTACAGGCTGCTTCATGGTTTAGTATGTCCTTCTGTGCAGAACCATACTAATCTCGTTCCAATTTTAGCATGTGTACTGCTGAACTGAGCACCAGGTCTCCATGCATTTTGACTGCAGTCTATTCATTACAGTCTGTGGATTAAGAACGTAGAATCTGGCCAGACTACCTGGCTTCAGATCCAGGCTCCAGTATTTCCTGGCTTTATGACTGTGTAGCATAAACTCCTGTAAAGTAGGGATAATAATAATTACTAAGGGGTTTTTAGCTAATTTAGAGAGTCAACCCATGAAAGGTGCACATGGGCTGATGGGAGAGCTCTTACCATGTACAAGGCCCTGGGTTCGGGCCCCCAGTTCTGCTAAAACAAACAAAGCAAAACAGTGAATTCATTCAGTGGTAGGTGCTGTCATTATTGAGCATGGGAATCTATGTAGAACATTGTGCTATATACTAGAGACCCAAAGGTGCTCTGTGGGGTCACTGCCCATAGAAGGAAGTGTTAGGTTTGCACACTCAGTACGTGTGCTTACAGGTGTGCACCAGTAGACGACTGATAGAGGTGTCATACGATTTTAGAAGAACAACTGGGCCGTCCTTGAGTGGGTGGCTAACCCCTTCCTCCAGCCATGTACAGTTAAGAAGGGGATACGCCAAAGGGAAGAGGACAAAGGATGGGACAGACTCAGTTGGTCTGGTGTGTAGGCTTAGTTTATAGAATAATCTGGGAGCATGGTTTGCACAGTGCAACTGTTGGTGTCCTCAGGAGGCTCAGCCATGTGCTGACAGCTGCCTGCTTCACTTAACACAGGACTGAGTTGGGGAGGGGGAGCAGCCCCTGGGCTCACACCTCCTCTCTCTGCTGTATCTCTGCAGTATGACTTCTCCTTGGAAAAGAAAACCATTGAGTGGGCTGAAGATATTAAGCTAATCCAAGAAGCTCAGCGAGATGCGGAGCGGAAGGCTGAGGATGCGGAAGCTAAAGTGAATTCTAAGAGTGGCCCAGAGGGTGACAGCAAAATGAGCTTCTCCAAGACTCACAGTGCAGCCACAATGCCGCCTCCGATTAACCCCATCCTCGCCAGCTTACAGCACAACAACATCCTCACTCCAACTCGGGTCAGCGGTAGTACCACAAAGCAGAAAGTTCTCAGCCCACCCCACACAAAGGCAGATTTCAACCCTGCTGACTTTGAGTGTGAAGAGGACCCGTTTGATAATCTGGAGTTAAAAACCATCGATGAGAAGGAAGAGCTGAGAAACATTCTGGTAGGAACCACTGGACCCATAATGGCTCAGTTGCTGGACAGTAACTCACCCAGAGGAAGCTCAGGGTCTGTGTTACAGGACGAGGAGGTCTTGGCGTCCTTGGAGCAGGCAACCTTAGATTTCAAGCCTCTTCATAAACCCAATGGCTTTATAACCTTACCACAGTTGGGCAACTGTGAAAAGATGTCGCTGTCTTCCAAAGTGTCCCTCCCCCCTATCCCTACAGTAAGCAATATCAAGTCTCTGTCCTTCCCCAAACTTGACTCTGATGACGGCAGTCAGAAGGCAGTCCAGCTTGCGAGCACTTTCCATAGCACATCCTGCCTCCGAAGTGGCACAGCCCGGAGTTTCCTAAAGCCTGCCACCCAAAGCAGTGCCAGTGAGCTCAATGGGGACCATGCTCTTGGGCTTTCAGCTTTGAACTTGAACAGTGGCGCCGAGGTGCCAACCCTGACATCTTCCCAGATGCCTTCCCTCTCTGTCTTGTCTGTGTGTGCAGAAGAATCATCACCTCCAAATCCATGTCCCACGGTAAGTTTTCAGTCCTAATTTACAGTCCTAATTATTTAGCAAAGGTCTCCCACAGGGCTTAGTGTTTGGTGGGGCACTGTAGCGTGGCTTTGTTATCTGATAGGGAGAATTCGGGTTATTTTCCTGAGGGCTGGTCTTTTGAACAATTCTTACTTCCGAACTCAGCTTGGATATTTATTTATTTTTGGTGGTTCTTCAGTGCCAGGGATCAAACGCAGGGCATTGCCATGGTAGACAAGCACTCTGCCACTGTCCTACACCCCCACCTAAACTGTGGTTAATGGTCACCTCCCCACATCTTTAAGACCTTTTCCTTTGCAAATATAGGAGATAACACAGCCCTTGGGAATGTAGTTCTCTGTCTAATCCTGGTTCTTTTTTATACTGATATGTCTTAATAGGTTTTTGTTTTGGTTGTGTTGGTGGTTTTAGTTGAGACAGGGTCTTAGTGTGTAGCCTGGGTCTCCTACCTCCACCTGGTGGTGTGGGGTCACAGGTGTGCGCCCTGTGCCTGGCTGGCTGGTGGTTGTCTCTGACCTGTCTCTCTTGCAGATGTTCCTTTCCTCTCCTAGCTTCTCCAGTCTCATTGTTCCTGTTTTTGTTTTTTTAATCATAACATGACTCTTTAGGATTTACATTTCTTCAGACCAAATGGTCACTAGTAACTGGGAGAAATCTGTCTTTTAAAATCTGTGGATTATAATTGTGTGCAGGCTTGGAAGGAAGGGTTGAAGGATGTATTAGGATGGATTGATAAAAAGAGGACAACTTTTCTCATCCTGGAGAAAATCTAAATTGTTTGTTTTTTTTGTTTTTCGAGACAGTGTTTCTCTGTGTACCCTTGGCTGTCCTAGAACTCACTTTGTGGACCAGGCTGGCCTTGAATTTACAGAGACCTGTAAGTTCTGTCTCTGCCTCCTGAGTGGTAGGATTAAAGTCATGTTGCACCACCTTTGGCAGAAAAATCTGATTTTGCTACACAAAATCAGGGCAGTTTCTTTGTCAGGTAGTATAAGCTCAGCTGTCGATGTGTGTTTCTGCCCCAGAACAACATTTCTGTATCCTGGGCTGTATAAATGTTAGAAGTCCCAAAGTTGCTCACTATCCTAGCTCATAGATGTTTTTAAATGAAGAAACTGTTTAGAGCCAGGAAGGAGCCTGGTTGCATTGGTAGGAGACCACAGTAAGCATTGTTAGCCAGTAGAAGGACAAAAGCTGGCTAGCCTTCCTAGTGCACCTTCCCAGCAGCAGCAGCAGCAGCAGCAGCACTTCTGTGAATGATGGTGTGAGCACCTCCACTGTCAGAGAGCTCCCGGCTTAGAAACGTGCAAGGCCCAGGGCAACTTGACAGACTGCTGAGCATCCTTGTTTCTCCTTGGAGTGGGCTGGATCCTAATTCCTCCTGGTCAGTTGCTGGTCTCTGGTCAGCACTGTATTCCTTTTCATGACATACTAGATGCAGTAGGTAAATGAAAAGCACCCTGGAAAGAAGGGAGTTGCCCTACCAGTACCCAGCCTCATTTAGATGAACCCCTCAGAGACCAAAACCAGAAAACCAACAGCATAGCCTTTTCTCAACCAGAACGCTGGTCATGTTTGCCCAGCCTGACTGTGGTGTCATCTCAGGGTCAGGAGAGGTCTGTCTTGGTGAACTCACTGCTTTCAGTTCATAGGTATGAACAGCTGGGGTTCTGCTGTTTCTTTAAGGAGGTTATGATCATTTCCCTTGGGAACAAAGCCTGGTTCCCATCTAGGCCTTTGTAGTGTGAGGTTTGGGAGCTCTCAATGAGAGAATTTCTCTCCAGGATCATAGTGCACCCCCTCAAATGGGAACTTTAGGAGAACTGACCTGGAGTCAGGCTCTTGCTATCTTAGATGGCCTCCCCCCTCCCTCTTGGTTTTTTGAGACAGGGTTTCTCTGTGTAGCTCTGGCTGTCCTGGAACTCGCTCTGTAGACCAGGCTGACCTCAAAGTCACAGAGATCCACCTGCCTCTGCCTCCCGAGTGCTGGATCAGAGGTGTGCACCACCACCAGGCTAGGTGGCTGTTCATTCTCATTGTTCAGGTTTTGATTCCATGGTTTACTGTTCATATAAACAAAATAACATTAGAAGTTAAGGAACTCATGGGTCCTCTTGAGTCACGAAATGGGCCCTTATTCTTAGGCTGGTGTAGAACTGCCTCTGAGTCCTTGTTCTGCTTTTGAATGAGGCTCATTATGCCCTGGGCCTTTGATCTGGTTTACACACTCACACTCAAGCGCCTTCCACCCGAAGTTTCTTCAGGAGATCACTTTCCACTTCACCTTCTCTGACTTCTGAATTTATTAATTGCAGCAAATAAAAAAAGAATAGCACCAGTTGTCTTTACAGTTTTTTTGCTGCCCCCTGGTTTTTGGATCAGCCCTGGCTGCCTGGAACTTGAGGGCACTTCTCCTTATACCTCCTGAGTGCTGAGGTTATATATGTTTGTCTTGTAAATTGCTGCTACTGCTGCTGCTGCTGCTGCTGCTGCTGCTGGTGGTGGTGCTGGTGGCGGTGCACGCCTTTAATCCTGGCACTTGGGAGGCAGAGGCAGGTGGATCTCTGAAGGTCTAGGCCAGCCTGGTCTACAGAGTTTCAAGCTAGCCAGTGCTATCTGCACATCCCTGCCTAAAAAAAAAAAAAAAAAAAAAAGGAAGAAGACATGAAACAACAAACAAAAAGAGTGAATGGAGGAGATAACAAAAACTCATGGACTCAGGTGTGCCTCTTCCTTCTGGTTAGTGGGACTATACGCACACTCCACCATGCCTAGCAAAAGGCACTTCCCATACAAGCCTGACAGCCTAAGCCAGAGTCACAGAAGCCAAGGTGGAAAGAGACCAGGCTCCAGAGCTGTTCTCTGACCTCCACAAGAGGACTTTGCCTCCCAAGAGCTAAGATTAAAAGTGTGCACCACTACTACTGGAGCATGCGTGTGTGTGTGTGTGTGTGTGTGTGTGTGTGTGTGTGTGTGTGTGTGTGTGCCTGCCTCCTGATTCCTGGGATTGCAGATGTGCGCCACCAAGATGGGGCTTTCTCCTCTGACTTTGTTTCCTTGTTTCTCCTAACCTGTTGTGGAAATTTTTGTAGTGTTTTGCTTTTGTTTTGGCAAGGTTTCTTGGTCCTGGGTTGGCCTCAAACTGGCTTTGTGGCTGAGTTTGGCCTTGAACTTCTGATCCTTGTTCTGTGCCTCAGTGCTGGGATCACAGATCTGCTAGGGTCCAGCCCAGGGTTCTCAGCATGCTAAGTGCTCTGCAGTTTAGTTACAGTCACAACCTTGTATAATTTCTTGCATTTTTAAACATTTTTGTAATTTTTTTTTGTTTTTTTGAGACAGGTTTTCTCTGTGTATCTCTGGCTGGGATACACAGAGATCCACCTGCCTCTGCCTCCCAAGTGCTGGGATTAAAGGCATGCGCCACTACTGCCTGGCTGTTTTTGTAAATTTTTATCACGTTAATTTTGTGTGTGTGTGGTTGTAGAGGTCAGAAGACAGCTTGTGGGAGCTGGTTCTATCCTTCTACAATATGATTTCTGGGGGTCAAATTCAGGTAGTCAGGCTTGGTGGCAAGTGCCATCTCCAGACCCTTTTTCTTTCCTCCCCCCACCCCCTCTCTCTCTGTGTCTCAAGATTGCTGTATTTTTTTATGATCGTTTGCCTGCATGTATATATGTGCACCATGTGTGTGCCTGAGGAAGTCAGAGTATGCTGGATTCCTGGGAACTGGAGTTAGACAGTGTGAGCGGCCATGTGGGCACTGGGACACAAACCCAAATCCTCTTCAAGAGCACAGGTGCTGAGCTGTGGCCAGCCTCCGAAATCCCACAGGTTCTGTCATTGCAGTAATTCTGAGGCTGGTGTCGGGCAACTCCACTTCCACCTGTAGAGGCTTTTGAGCCCTCCTTCAATCTCTGGAGAGTTTGAAATTTACTGTTACCTATCTTATCAGTTAGTGGGTTGGGCAGCCCTTCTCGGTCTCCACAAGCTGAGGGGAGCCCAGTTTTTAGTCACTGAATATGAAAAATTAAAATCATGGGCTGGAGAGATGGCTCAGAGGTTAGGTGCACTGACTGCTCTCCCAGAGGTCCTGAGTTCAATTCCCAGCAACCACATGGTGGCTCACAACCATCTGTGATGAGATCTGGTGCCCTCTTCTGGCCTGCAGTCATTCATGCTGTATACATAATAAATAAATCTTAAAAAAAAAAAAAAAAAAAATTAAAATCACATTTTATGCTTGCCAGTAAGTACATTTTATCTTTTTATAGAAAGAATTCCTAATGAGAAAGGACTGCCTAAATGCAGTAATGATCTTGTATCTGAGTTAGTATTGCACCACACATACACAGAATTGTACCCATAGTAATCATAATCATGCAGTAGAACCTTGATGAATGATTTGAAACACTCTGTTAGTAATTTTGACAAGGGATCCTTTTTTACATTTTGGAGATAGTCTTGCTTTGTAGTCCAGGCTGTCCCTGACTTCAGGATCCTCCTCCTTCCTAAGCCCCAGTAATAATGGATCCTTTTAAACATTATCCATATAGTGTATCCTTAGTTAGTATGGTGCCTGTTTGATTAATAAAACATTATGCGAAGGAGACATTCATGTATCTCTGTTCAGGAAGTATTCTCAGTCCTAATACTTAAAACAGAAAGGATACTTCCCTCCGTCCTAGCTTTTAAGAGCCTATGCATTGAGCTGGAGAGCTGGCTCAGTGGTTAAGAGTTCTTGCTGCCATTACAGAGGACCCAGGTTTGGTTCTCAGGACCTACAATGATGGCTAATAACCATGTCTCATAACATCTTCTGGGCTTTGCAGTCACCAGGCATGCACATGGTATACATACATAGATGCAGGCAAGCATATACATACATAAAAATCGAAAAACCTTTTGGTCTGGGCATGGCAGGGTGGTATATGCCTTTAATCGGAACACAGCGGAAGCAGAGGCAGACAGATCTCGTGAGTTCGAGGCCAAATTGATTTACACAGAGAATTCTAGGCCTACATAATGAGATCCCATCTTTAAAACAAAAACTGGGGCTGGAGAGATGGCTCAGTGGTGAAGAGCACTGGCTGCTCTTCCAAAGGACCTAAGTTTAATTCCCAGCAACACAAGGTAGCTCACAGCCATCTATAATGGGATCTGATGCTCTCTTTTGACATAAAGTTGATAGAGCACTTATATACATAAAATAAATCTTTAGTAAAACAAAAACAACCAAAACTACCTAATAGTCATATGACTATTATAATACCCTGTTGGCTATTTACATTGTTCCTAATGTTTATTACAAATGATGTTGAAATGACTGTTATATAAATACAAGCTTACATTTTTTATAGATTTATTTTATGTGTATGAGTGTTTTGCTTACATATGTTTGTATGCTATATGCATGCCTGGTATCCGCGGAGTTCAGAAGGATCTGAAGTTATGGACAGTTGTGAGCCACCATGTGGGTGCTGGGAACCAAACTCAGATCTGCAAGAGCAACAGGTGCTCTTAACCACTGAGCCATCTCTCCAGCCCCTAGGTTAGCATTAGTATTCCCAAAGACGAGGTTCCCTAGAAGTATACTAGATCAAAGAATTTTATCAGGCTTTCCACGTAGCCACATTTACCTGAAGGGGACAGATAACATTTCCAACAGCACAGTGTATTAGAGGACTGCACATATTCCAAAAGAACTTTCTGAAAATGTTTTTATTATTTTTGTTTTGTTTTGAGACAGGGTTTCTCTGTGTAGCTTTGGCTGTACCTGAACTCACTCTGTAGACCAGGCTGATGTTGAACCCAGACATCTGCCTGGCTTTTAGGGGGCTTTGTAAAGGGAGAGGCACGTATGTTGGAATAGTCCTGGTTCCTTGCTGGGCTCATGTGAGAGCTGCCTTCACGTCTTCAGAAGCTGGTGCTCTGGAGTCCACACAGAGCCAGCTCCTGAGAAGGCTCATATAATCTTGAGTTTGCAAAGGGGTTGGATTGGTTTATGTGGAGCTCCTACTCTTCCATGGCTCCTGTAACTTGCTGAAGCCCCTGGAAATGGGCTGCTTAGAGTATGCTTGAGGTGATATTTCAATGGAAGCTGCTAGTCTACAGGCCTGTGGTCTTCCTGGCTTTCCTCGGGAGAGTTTGAGAACATCTGGTTATAGCAGAATTTGCTTTAGGACAGAGGACTACTCATTACCTTTTCTGCCCAATAGAAAAAGAAAATAAGGAAAAATACGGTGTATTTTCTTTGGTTCTTGGGAGCTGAGCCACCATGAACAATCTTTGATCTTGTTCCCATGGTGAATGGGTCCTTTGGTCTGAGTGAGCTGAGCTGCCCTTGTGCCTTAGGCTTCACTATCAGAGATGTAACCAGTCAGATGAGAACTAGGGCGGTCCAGTGGCAAGCAGCAAGCTGCTTGTAGCCAGGGAAAGTACACTGTGGCCAGGAGTCCAGCCTAGTGTGGTAGATACTCCTATCTTGGCTCCAGGGGACAGCAGCGTTAGCAGGGAATGAAGCGGAGTATGTTGTGTGGGGCAAAGGTAAGTGCCCTCAAAATCCTGAGTTCCTGTGCTTACTGGGCATGGGAAGCCCAGACCAGTGATAAGGGAGTGAAACCAGGACAGTCAGTTCTAGAGAGGGAAAGTTTGAAGTGAATGACCCGTAAGGACTTTGAGATACAGGACTGATGGAATGCTAGAGAGAAATCTGCAAAGCCTGCTGCTCCACCATTAATCCTGTAGGTAGGTTCAAACTCTGAACTGCTTTTTAAGTCACGGGGATGAGGGCATGGAGCATGTGCCGTCTGCTTTCTCACATGCAGGGCTGTGGGGGAGGCTCCAGTGGCTGTGGGCACTTCCCAGCTTTCCTCTTGTCTGGTACTTGGTACTCTGGTCAGCAACCTGGGCCTCGGCTCATCTTGTTTTCAATCTTGTTTTCCTATTGCCAGGTCACCCCTCTAAACTTCTCAGTGTCCCAAGTGCCCAACATGCCCAGCTGTCCCCAGGCCTATTTCGAACTGCAGGCACTGTCTCCGAGTGAGCGGCAGTGTGTGGAGACAGTAGTCAACATGGGCTACTCATATGACTGTGTCCTGAGAGCCATGAAGAAGAAAGGAGAGAATATCGAGCAGGTGAGGTGTTGGTCTGCAAGGTGTGGGTGGCAGAGCATGGTGGCCTCAGTCAGGCTTGTGATCTGCCTGTCCTGGAGTGCCTGCAGCTCCAGCCTTCTCCTTTCTGGGTTTGTGGGGACCTGGACTATTATCAGGGAATCCACAAGTTCAGCAGTAGCACTTCTGGGGACTGCTTGGAGAAAGCCTGGGGGTGGGTACTGGAGCTGTCATCACCACCCCTTTTTTCTCTATCTCCAGAGAGGACAGAACTGAGCATATGGTTAGATGTCTCATCTAGACTTTTTTTTTCTTTTGAGATAAAGTTGTGTAGCCCAGGCTGCTTGGACCTGAGCTAGCCGAGGCTGGCACTGGACTCATGGTCCTTTGTTTTCACCTTCCGAGTGCTGGCATGTAGGTGTAGTCTACTACTCCTGGCTTACCTCCAGACACTTTTGTCACGACTGTACAGGAAGTTCTGAATAGTGTAGTATCGCCTTCAACCTTGGGGTCTTTTCTGACATGCACTGTATATTTTTATTGGACTGTCATCTTGTCCTGAGTGTTGAGTTGATGTTCTGGGAGTTGAGTCAGCTGTGACAGCACCTCCTTTGGGAAGTAGCTGTTCATTTCTAGAAAGGTGTGCCAGTCTGTTTACCAAGTCATGACTGTCCAGCATCTGATTACTGGGAAGGGACAGGGAGCTGACTTCACACAGATGGTCTAAAACTCTTAGCACAGAGGAGTGGCGGCAGCTCAAACTGTTTCTTTTCTCAGATTCTCGACTATCTCTTTGCACATGGACAGCTTTGTGAGAAGGGCTTTGACCCTCTTTTAGTGGAAGAGGCTCTGGAAATGCACCAGTGTTCAGAAGAAAAGGTAGGAACCTTTAGCATTCACGGGAGTTGTCTGTCTGGTGTTCTCCCTGGGCCCTCCATCCTTTCCTTTCCAGTGACTGCAGGAGAAACTGTCAAACACAGAACCCCTGTGTCCAGACAAGACGAGTTCCACCTTAGTATAGATGAAGCATGGAGTCAAATCCCAGTGATAGGAAGGGAAAATTGAGTTGGGCTATAAGCCAGGCTTTGAGTGGCGTGGGCCTTTGTTAGAATTTTTTGCCTTCCCTTCTACGTAGAGAGCAACCTTTAGGGGTTCAGTACTTTGCCTTGGTGGGAATATTCATGTGGGCAGTACGACTCTTACAGAGGTCAGCAAGTGAGTTCACAGCCCACCTCTGCTTGTTAGGGAACTATAGAAAGACCCATGAGATTCTAGTTGAAGGATACAGATCCTCCACCTGCAGTATACCTCTACATTCAGCTGGTCTGTGTGTCTGGACCCTTTTTATAATGTGTTCTCCTTTATCCCATAGATGATGGAGTTTCTTCAGTTGATGAGCAAATTTAAAGAAATGGGCTTTGAACTGAAAGACATTAAGGAAGTTTTGCTATTACACAACAATGACCAGGACAATGCTTTGGAAGACCTCATGGCCAGGGCTGGAGCCAGCTGAGACCAGGCCCTGCCACAGCCCTGCCACAGCACCACCATCCCCCAGGAGAACCTGCACAGCTCACTTGTGGGGAAGAAGGGACATGCTTCCAGATTTTCTTTGGGGGTTAGGTCAGGTGTGGAGATGACATTTGCTAGTCTCTGTGAGCCCAGGCCCGAGCTAGGGGGAAAAGTAGGAAGACTTGGGTACAAATGCCCTGCTGGCTCCTTCAATATTAAACATATCTGTATTTTGAGAAGTGTCCTTCCCACATTGGCCTTTCAGAAAGAATACTTGGATCTTTCTGGGGTCTCTTATTTCTTCAGCCAAAATCTGGCCTGGCTCCCCAGAGGCGTGGGAAGAAGAGGAGGGGCAGACTGCTGCTGTTTGGGGGCTAGATGCTTTCCTCTCAGCCACACCATAGGCAGACTGAACTCTAACCCAAGTTGAATACAAGAGAGGTTCTTCCAGGGGCCCACCTCCCCCAGCAGTCCTTAGTGTTACACTGGTTCTGGAATGTCTCTGCGGTACAAAAGATGCACTTTTCCTCATGGGCAGAGTCTTCTGCTAGGCGGTTCCCACGTGTCCCTGTCCAGACTGTTTCTTTTGGCTTAGACCATGACCCTCTACTGCCCAGGGCACTGGAGCCCCTGTGCTAGGAAGCTGTTGTCAGGTTGAGTGATGACTGGCCCCTTCTCAGCACACTGAGCTGGAGAGAAAACAGGCCATGACTGGTCACTCAGCACTAACCCCCAGTTCCTGACCAGCCTCCTCCAGCCCTGCTTTAGGACAACACGAGTAACATCTAGGCATAGAAACCACTCTGGTTTGTTTCTATTATGTTCGACACCATTAAAGATATAACACAGTCTTGAATCTAAAATAATTTGCTAACTATTTTGATTCTTCAGAGAACTACTAATAAAAACCTAAAAGGTATGTTGTGCTGCTTAAACTTCTTTATTTCAAAAAAACGGCTTGACTCAGGATGGCAGCAGGTGGCAGAATTCATTTCAGTACACTTTCCCACACTGGTGGCCTGTGGGACCCGGAAGCTGGCCCTACTGCCTTCTCTGGATTTTTGGTTTACAAATACAGACCCAAACAAGATCTCTTTGAAACTGATCTAGTGCAGTCTCTGGACCAAGGGCATATGCCTTCTTGCCAAGTGGAGGAGGGGCAGACTAGGCTTCAAGGTATTCTTTTAAAAATGAAAAGTCCCTTTGCCTGTGAATGCTACCATTCCTACAGCCACAGCAAGGCTAAAGTGCTTCCCCAGCTCTCAGTGGCACCGTGTAGCTGACAGAAATAATCCCTAAAGTTTCTAGTTCTGGAGTAGAATCCCACGTCCTTTTGGGGCTATTGGCTGGGAATGGTCTCTGGTTTTTAGTGGCCATGTGAGGAGGCTCTGTACAGCCATAATCTAGGAACAGGTTGCCCTCTAGTGGCTAGTTCAAGCAAGCACTGCCTGGCCTGTTCTAGAGCCTTTCAAGATCTTTTGAATTAGCCCTTGGCCTTTTTTTTTTTTTTTTTTTTTTGGTTTTTCGAGACAGGGTTTCTCTGTGTTGCTTTGCGCTTGGTAGCCCAGGCTGGCCTCGAACTCACAGAGATCCGCCTGGCTCTGCCTCCCGAGTGCTGGGATTAAAGGCGTGCGCCACCACCGCCCGGCGCCCTTGGCCTTTTAAATAGAGCCAGATCTCACTATAGCCCAGGTTGGTTTCAAGGTCCTCATTCTGCCTCAGCCGCAACGCCATACCTGGCTTATCTTGGCCTTCTAGACATAACTCCTAAAACCTTAGAAAGTCCTTAAGTTCATGTGGTAGTGACTTCTGGGCCCAGGCTGTGACACATGAATCTCAGGTTAACTCAGGGAGACCTCCAAAACTAGTGGACTCTGGGAGTCTCTGTTTTCCCTGCAAAGGTGACACAGGAGACGGGAGATGGATCAGTCAATGAAGTGCGGTGGTGCTGAGCGCTGGGGTTGGATCTCTAGCACCCATGCAGAAAGCCTGGAGCAGCTGGGTACAGTGGCGGACACCTTCAATCCCAGCACGTGAGGAGCAGAGGCACAGGCAGGAGGATCTCTGTGAACTGCTCTACACACAGAGCTCCAAGACAGGAGGACCCATGGAACTTTTTGGCTAATTAGTCTAGCTAAATCAGCAGTGAAACAGCAGAGGATTGTGGGTACCTGATAACATCTGGCCTAC
Source organism: Peromyscus eremicus (assembly GCF_949786415.1). Classification (NCBI taxonomy): domain Eukaryota; kingdom Metazoa; phylum Chordata; class Mammalia; order Rodentia; family Cricetidae; genus Peromyscus; species Peromyscus eremicus. The sequence goes on from NC_081417.1 coordinate 62,349,995, forward strand.
ACACGGTAATATAGCAAGAATTCATTTTAAGAGTACGGTGTGTTTGTTCCTGTAGCAGAAGGTAGTGTTGACTACACACAAAGAGCCAAGACACCCATAGCAAAGGGTGTGGCTGGCCCAGGTGTCCTGGAAGATTCAAGCCCAGGCAATGGAGTTGCCTGAGATCCTCCAGCCTGTCTAATCACTCAGAGGTACTGGGAGTGAGGGGTCATAGACAGGAGCTAGGTGCTTCCACAAAAACTAGGAGGGCTTACAGGTACTGTCTGAGGCCTGCTGTTATAGCGAAAAGCAAATGAGAAAAACGTGCTGCCATCAGCCCTCTATCTCAGAGCTGGGTTTCAGGGAAGGGAACTGTAAGCATAAAGCCTAACCCCCAACCCTGTTGCTCTTAAGGCATCAAGAGTTGTTCAGTTTATATTTTCCAAAACTAAAGCTCCATGCTCTGGTGGGGAGGAAGGAGCTCACCCAACTGCCTGGCTGGTACCAATGCTGTAGTCTGAAGACAGAAAGGCACAGAAGTCAGTAATAAGGCTGTTGACTCAGCATGTGGTCCCTAACCTCTGACCTCTGATCTCCAGGTTACCACTGAACACCCCGATTTCATCCTCAAACTTAGGAACATCTACAGTTACTAGACCAGATATGTTCCTACAGACACAGGTCAACAAAGCAAATATTCTGAGCCCCAAATAGAAGGGGACATGAAGGTCTTCAGCCTGGGCCTTTCTTACAGGAGTCCCTATGGTTGGAAGTGAGGTAATTTGAGGTCTGTCCCTGAGAGGTGTGGCCATCCAAGACCAAGTATGGCTAGAGTGAGTGAGAGGCAAGCAGGACAGGGCGTGGTGGTTTGTAGGAAGGCCCTGGCGGAGCCTCTTCCAGCTCCAGAGAGCACAGCAGTGTCCACCCAGGGTGAGCCCTTCCTCTAGGACACCACAGTTCTCTTGGGGGCTGCAGCCGGCCTGTGGCAGGTGAGGTACAGCTGCAGCTGGCTTCTTAGGCTCTGGATGCACTTGGACTTCAAGGCCATGATTTCATCCAGCTGGGTCACGAAATCTTCAAAATCCTAAGGAACAGGACAAGTGGAGGTTTTTCTCTTGATGACCCTTATCTTTTCTAGTCTTGTTTTTTTGTGTAAAGTTTTTTTTTAATGTGTATGAATGTTTTGTCTACATACCATGGTGACATACTTGGTGATACTCATGGAATTTAGAAGAGGACGTCAGATCTCCTGGGACTGGAGTTCTGGATGGTTGTGAGTTACCCTGTGGGTGCTAGGAACCAAACCTGGGTCCTCTACAAGGGCTATGAGCACTGTTAACTACTGAGCTTGCTCTCCAGTCCCCTAGTCCATCTTCTTGAAAGGACCTTAGACATTTCCATGGCTTGGGATGGGGCCTCATTCTTGAGACACTTCATTAGTGGAGGCTATATTCTGCCAAGGGGTGCTTACAAAGCTTTGAGTCTGCAGGTTGTATGTAAGCAGCAAGATGGTCACTGCTACAGTAATCGCAGGGAGGAGCCCCCCAACAAACCTTTAGGAAGGCAGAATGACTAAGGACAGAGGCTGGAAAGCACTTAGCTTGGTGGTGAGCAGTGTAGCACTGTTTTCCACCTCTACCCAGACCCTCTGAGGGCCACAAGGCCTCAGCAGTGAGTACACAACAGCAGAACTTTGTGTCATGAATACCACAGCAAACATGACCATCAACCCAACCACAAGCTAGTTGTCAATAGCTCATGTGGCTATTCTACTTACATTAGACTCCATCTGGGCCATTAAGGTCTCCTCCTTGAAGTCCAGCTCAGCCATTTCATCCAGCTGTTCCTGGTGTGCACGGAGGACCACTTGCCTAGGAACATATAGAAGAAACTGACCCTTCTGGTTTCCCATACTCAGGGATACCCTTTGGAAATTGAACCTCATTTTTACACTAGGAGCTACCTCTGCCCAGTGTGGTAAGGCCAGCAGGCCACTCCTTGCTTTCTCCTCTGTTCTGCTTTCAGAACTAGTCAAGGGGTTGGGGAAGTACCCACAAGATGCAGGAAGAGACACACTTCTCTGGCTGTCCCTGCTTCCTCAGCTGCTGCTTAGGGGCTTCCTTGAGAGAGGCCATAAAGCTGTAACAGCTGGTGCATCTGGTACAAGGTCTGCTCTTATTTCTACTTATGGAGGGTCCAGGACCAAAGCAGGTCAGGGCTAAAAGCTGACTATCTACCTCTGGTCAGACTGGAATGACTAGTTAGAGAACACAATGGGAGCACCAAGTCTGCCCACTAAAGAGGCAAGCAAACTGGAAAGAGCATGGGGTGTTGAAGGGGCTTAAATCTTAAGACAAAGTCCTACTTACTGTGCCTGCTCCAGTGTAAGTGGACAGAGTGTCCCTGAGGCCTTGGGAGAACAGCTGCGGACCACAGGAGGGTCTGATGCTAAGCACCTTGAGATTGGCCTGCGCTTGAGCCACAAGATGTCCTTGTAAGAGGGCTTGCTGGAGTCTGTGGAGGAAACAAGCTCCTGCCAGCTGAACCTTGCAGCATGTTTTCTCTCCTGGGCCCAAGGATCGCCCACTACATCATTACTTCCTGTAGATGAGGTGAACAAAGGTGTAGAAAAGGGTACCCCAGCCTGTATGACGGAGAAGGGCTTTCTTGGGAACGGCAAGGAGCCCCTCAGTTCAGTCTCTTCAGCCTTGTCATCGTGTGGTTCACCATGGTCCTGGGGCAGGAGTGCAGGCCTTCTGCTCTGGCAGGCCTCCCTATTGGGCAGTCTGTCAGGTGACTGCTGATGGATGGGGGACGGGGACAGAGCTGGAAGATCACCACTTGGCCGATTGTCAGGGGGAGAAGAGGACAGCCACAGGTGCGTGGTTGCTGAGGACACTGGCAAGGCGGCCTCTTGATTGTAAGGTGATACTGTGTGTCCCACTGCGGGCCCTCCTACGATCTCAGCCATGAGACCATGCCCAGCTCTATCCTGGACAATCTGCTCCAAGGAAGGAGAGTCCTCCTGACTGGGGGTCTCCAGGAGGGACATAGTGAGAGGAGCCATGAGTCCAGAAGCATTTGCAGAGCACATATGTAACTGCTCTCCTGAGTCCTCTTGGAAAGGAGCACTGTTGTTCACTGTTCCTGGCGTCCGAGTCACTTTGTCTTCACTGACTTCTCTCAATGGTGTGGAGACTCTGTCTCTTTGGTCTGGGGATCCAGAAACTGCAATGTGGGACAGTGGGAAAGACAGCCCATCTTCTGGGGATGGCAAGCTACCCTCAGCCTGCCCAGGAACCTCATTTCTGAAGGCCTCCAGTCTGATGTCAAAGGCTTGAGCTCCACCCATTTCTTGGTGATGCACAAAATCTACCTGTGGGGAGGAAGGCTTCTGGGCCACATTGTCCTTGGGAGAAGGCCCTGAGGAGGCAGAGTCTTCCTCCTTGCTCCAGTCCGAGCACACTTTACTCGGGCTGTTGCTCTGCTTGAGTGTTCCTCTGCTGTGGTGCATGATGGGGTCCCTGGAACACGGCCAGCTGTCAGTTGGGCCCCTCTCCTCACCATCTGTCTCAGAGCTGAACCGCAAACACTGCTGCCTTTCTGCCAGCTGCCCCTCAGGGCTGTGCTCGCTGCTCTGATGAAGGAAGAATGACCTCCCACTCTTCTCTACGGGGGCCCTCTGCATGTGTGAGAAAGAATCCTCACTGAAATCGCTGTCATCCAGGTCCTCCGTCTGGGCTCCATCATGGCTCTCAGGATTAGAGTGGAGGGGAGAAACGGTCTCACTCGGGAGCTGACCTTCTGAGGGCCTGTGGTGACATAAAAGCCTTTCTAGTGGTTGGTAGTTTAGCTTCTGCTTGAGGAGTGGTGGCTGCTGGAACTGCTGGTGGTAAAATCGCAAATGCTCTTCCCTTTCCTTCTGCTGGGGAAGGGAGTTTGTCCAAGCTTCAGGGGCAAGCCTGGCAGGTGTGCCCACCTCGCTGTCCCGACTGGCTTCTAAGTGGTGGCTGGTGCCAGGGAGCTGAGCTCGTGACAGAAGCTGCTTCTGCACTGGCTGCACCGGCTGCACCTTCTTGCCTCTGGCAGGCAGCCTGACGCGAAGTAGGCCTTCTCTTGGGCCCGAGGCCCTGCTCTCCCACCCAATGGCAGTCTTGCTGCCAATCTGACTTTTCTCGGGGCGCAATGGTGCTGACTCTTCTGCTCCCTTTTTGATCAAATGGCCAGACCTCATGGGTCCTTTCCAAGGGCTGGCCTTCATGCCCCACTCTGAGGCAGGACTCCCTTGGGAGCTACCCCCTTTGCTGGGGGTTTTAGGTCCAGAGGCAAAGGGGATATTGGGAGTGTGGCTGGCCAAAGGGTGGGCTTTAACTCTTGTGGGGCTTGGGGCCATAGCAAGTGACTGCTGAAGCCCCAGTTTAACTTTTTTTGGGGAGCACTTGTCCCCTGGCAGGGCAACAGGGGAGCTCTGAATTCGTTTTGGAGAGGAGTTTGCAGATGTCCGATTTCGACTAGTGGCTGAAGCACAACACTTAAGGCCTTTCTTTAGTTCCTTCACCCTGCAAATAATCATTTAACGTTACTGTAGATTCTTCTATGTCTGTGATTCCTTTCCTACAGCTTTCAGGGAATGAAAACAACACACAAGGGAAGTATGGCAAGGACTGAGTTCGTTCTTGCTCTGGGAGAGTGTTATGGAATAATACTTTAACTAGGAAAAGTGTGACATTTGTTTATGCTATGGAATATTTAACTATGTGAAGATGTGTGGCATTTGTTTGTGCTGCATTTGTTTAACTATGTGAAGATGTGCTGCATTTGTTTCACCTTGCCTGCCTAAGACACCTGATTGGTTTAATAAAAAGCTCAATGGCCAATAGCTAGGCAGGAGAGGAATAGGCAGGGTTGATAGGAAAGGTTGACAGGAAGAGAGAATAAGTAGGAGGAGAAATCTAGGCTCAAGAGAGGAGGAAAAGAGGATGAGGGAGAAAGAGAGGGGCATGCTTAGGGCCAGAAACCAGGGAGCTGCTAGTAAGCCAGCCAGCCACGGAGACAGCAGGAAAGTAAGATATAAAGAGCTGGGCATGGTGGTGCAGGCATTTAATCCCACCCTTGGGAGGGAGGGGCAGGCAGATCTCTGTGAGTTCGAGGTCAGTCTGGTCTACAGAGTGAGTTACAAGACAGCCAGGGTTGTTACATAGAGAAACCCTATCTTGAAAAATAAAAACAAAAACAAGATATACAGAAAAAGGAAGGAAGGAAGGAAGGAAGCAAGGAAGGAAGAAAGAAAGAAAAAAGAAAGGTAAAAGGCCCTGAGGCAAAATGTATGCTGAAGAGAAACAGATTAAGTTATAAGAGCTAGCAAGAAACGAGCCTAAGCTAAGGCTGAGCTGCTGCTGCTGCTTTTTTTGGGGGGGAGGAGGGGGTTTGTTTGTTTTTTTGGTTTTTTTGAGACAGGGTTTCTCTGTTTCTCTGTGTAGCTTTGGAGCCCTTCCTGAAACTCACTCTGTAGCCCAGGCTGGCCTCGAACTCACAGAGATTCTCTTGCCTCTGCCTTCCGATTGCTGGGATTAAAGGCATGTGCCACCACCACCACCAGGCTAAGGCTGAGCATTCTTAACTAGTAAGTCCCTGTGTCATGATTTGGGAGCTGGATGATGGCCCAAAAGAAAAAGCCTGCTACATTTGGCATTCCAGCATGAGGCCCAAATTTCCACATAGGGCCTGACACAGCTGGGAAAAAAAGCCAGCATGTTAAGTAGAAACAGCGTGCTGGGTAGGGATGCAGAAACAAGCATCCCAGAGCTGGGGCGATTGAATGCAGTTTCTGGTTTAAAAACATGCCTCTCAGGCAGGCCCACAGGGCTTAGAGCTCATCTCTCATGGACCCCAGGAGGGGGCAGGGCCAGCTGCCAGAGCCATTCAAGGTTGACAGAAATCAGGTTTGATTGGAAAGACCCCCTGAAAATTCTGGCTACAGACATAAAGAAATAAACCTAGAAAAACTATGAGACAGGTGACATATATTTTACCTGCTCAAACATAAAACAAAAATCTTCATCCGGCTTGTGTACAACACACAGTCCATACTTGTATTAATGCAGACATGTATGCTACCTTTGAAAGTTTGTGTGTTTTCAGAACAAGGGGGCCAGACACCAATGAAAACAGATGGCCCAGGTTTTCCAGCTTCTCAGACTCTTCTAGCCAAGACTGCAGACACTGGACAACAAATGTTATGGCTAGTTTTCCCAGGACTTGACCATTATCTCAATTTTCTCAGGGTCCCTAAAGATGTCATTGCCCACAGACAACAGGAAGCAGTCTAGAGAACATGATGCCCACATTCCCAAGAGGTGGGGTAGGTGGTTTTTGGTCATCTGGTGGGTTATGGATGCTTGTCATCATTTAGAGGAAATATAGGATAAAAGGACAACTATTAACCTTAAATATTTACATTGGTATGGATTTTAGTATATTGATACAAATTTAAAGTTCTTTTTGTTATATTGTATGTATATTTCTACTCTTGTTTGGGGTATTGTACCTATGCAGCTCATTTAAAATGCAATGTATAATGAAGAAATGGAGGTGAGTAGTTAGTCATCTATAATAATCAAACTGGTAGTCATGTTAGGTATGTTTTCAAGGTTAAACAAATATAGTTTAGATAGATAGTCTTCAAATACTTCAGAGACCTACAGAATATCGTATTTAAGATGTTTAATAACCTGAGTCTTTCCATGACAGTGAGACACATCTGTCCCTAGCAGCACAAATTTACTTCAGAAAAAATGATGGACATCAAAGAAACTCCATAGAGAGTTTGCTTTCATTGTGGCAAATTCGGTCACTGTGCAAAGAAACTGCCCTTGCCATGACTGCTGACAGAATGCTGTCCAAATTGGACAAGCAGGACACAAAAGAAGACAACTGCTAAATTTTGTCAAGACAAGGTAGGGCAGTCCTTCAAAATTCCTGCTTCACAGAAAAGTGTGCCAGATATTCTGGGCCTGTAGGCTGAAAATGGTTGCTCCAACATTGCAGAGGAACTTGGATGACTATCCTGGCAGCTAGATGTCTGTCATTTCTATAGTTTTGAAAGTGGCTTGAACTGCACTTCCTGTTTACTCAGGTAATAGTATATCCTTGAGGGGTCTTTGATGGAGTTGAAGACTAGGTAGTTATAGTTTTGTTTAGTTATGATAGAAGGTAAATTAGGTACAAAAATTTAGACTCACCAAAATAGGATAAATAATGGAGTATTTTCATGATTTTGCCAAATACAAATGGACTGGATATTGTAAATATAATTCTTACTTGATAACTGTTCTTATTGTATGTAGTTTTACTACGTTAAAGTTAAAACCCTTTTTATTTAAACAAGGGGGAAATGTTGTGGAATATTATTTTAATTAGGCAAAGATGTATTACATTTGTTTATGCTGCCTTTGTTAATTATGTAAAGGTGTGTGACATTTGTTTCTGCTGCCTTTGTTAATGATGTAAAGATGTGTTGCGTTTGTTTCATCTTGCCTGCCTAAGGCACCTGATTGGTTTAATAAAAAGCTAAACAGCCCATAGTCAGGCAGGAGAGGGATGGATGGGGCTGGCAGGCAGAGAAAATAAATAGGAGGAAAAATCTAGGCTCAAAAGAGAAGAAGGAGGGCTGGAGAGATGGTTCAGGGGTTAAGAGCACTGTCTGATCTTCCAGAGATCCTGAGTTTGATTCCCAGCAACCACATAGTAACTCACAACCAATCTATGAGATCTGATGCTTAAAAAAAAAAAAAAAAAAAAAAAAAAATGGAGAGAGAAAAGGAGAAGAAGAAAATGAGGGAGAAAGAGAGGGACATGCCCAGGGCCAGAAGCCAGGCAGCTGCCAGCCAGCCAGCCAGCTATGGAGACAGCAGGAAAGTAAGATATACAGAAAGAAAGGGAAAAAGGGTAAAGAGCCCCGAGGTAAAATGTAGATGAAGAGAAACAGGTTAAGTTTTAAGAGCTAGGAAGAAATGAGCCTAAGCTAAGGCTGAGCATTTATAACTAATAAGAGGTCTCCCTGTCATGATCTGGGAGCTGGTTGGTAGCCCCAAAGAAAAAGCCTGGTACAGGAGAGAAAAAAAGGAAAAGGCACATTCTCCTTTAATGTGGATCCCACTGTAGTTGAACTAAAAGAGCAGTGTCTTTGGAGAATACAAGCATGCATACAATAGGACATGACTGGAAGTTTGCAAATCACTCCAGCCCTATGTGAGGGACAAGCTAGGAATCAAAATCATGCTATATTCATTAAGGGCCTGACAGGTCCTGAATATAGGCTAGCTCAGGAATTCATGTCTACTCTTCATCTATAGTCCCACAGACTCCTTTGTCCTGCAAACTGCACCCTGCTCAGCTTCTCTGGGAAGGTGAATTCCCCTAAATCTGCTGGGCAGTTCAGAGCTAGTCCCACTAAGGGAAAGAGGACATGTATTCCCAGCATCTCCTAACTTAGCACTACTGACATTCTAACTGGGTAAAATTCTTTATTATAGAGGCTCTGTGCATTGGAGATGTTCAGTAACATCTGTGGTTTTTATCCACTAGATGCCAGCAGCACCTTTCCCCAGCCATGACAATAAAAAGTGTTCTTACTTCTAGGGGCTGGAGAGATGGCTCAGAGGTTAAGAGCACTTTCTGCTTTTGCAGAGGATCTACCAGGTTTGGTTCCCAAAACCCACATGGTGGCCCACAACCCTCTGTAACTCCAGTTTCAGGTGATCTGATGCCTTCTGACTTCTGCTGGCACCAGGCATACATGGGGAGCACATAATACATGCATACAGGCAAAACACTCATATACATAAAATAATCTAAAACATTTTTATAACATGTTCTTACTTCTGTAAGAGACTAACTGTAAGTAGAAATGGGAGGGAGGGATGCTGGCAGATACCAAAGTCCCTTCAGAGAGAAGCCTGGCCAAGCAGTTAATGGGTGCTAGCTTTAAGACCAGCAGGATGGTCCAGTGGGCAAAGGAACTTGCTGCCAAGTCTGACGATCTGAATTTGACCCCTATGGTAGAGGGTACTGACTACCAGAAGTCGTCCTCTGACTTCTACACAACCCCACCCCAACACCTCCTGCAATTTTTCTTAAAGAGGTGCTACCTCTGCCACCAACTTTTAATAAGTCCTTGGGAAGTTCTTCCCCTTCTTTGGGCCTTTATCTTTTTTGACATGTCCAGATTGGTCCTTTCTGGACCTACATGCCCCTACAAACAGCGCTGAGGTCAGCAGAAAGAAAAGCTCCTGAGCCTACCCCACTAGTTAATATTCCATTTCCTAGTGGACATTGAGAAGCTACCGACGGCACCAACCCCTGAACAGGGACATGTGGCATCTTTCTCTTCTCTCACACACAAAAGTAGGGTTCATTGGTCATATTTTCCAAAATGCTAATAGAGTATCTCCAGGAAGTGGGCTGTGGAGTTCAGTGCCAGATCACTGTATGTCGGGAAGGCATGTACACAAACACATGTGACCGACACATACAATCTGACTTTGTTTTTTCAAGACAGGGTTTCACTGTGTGGCCCTGGCTGTCCTCGAACTCACTCTGTAGTCCAGGCTGGCCTCAAGCTCACAGAGATCCGCCTGCCTCTGCCTCCTAAGTGCAGGGATTAAAGGCTTGCATCACCACCACCCAGCACAACCTGACATCCTATAACCAACTTACCGGTCAGCATAGCGCAAGGTATTCAGTGTGTGCTCTGTGGCTATGTGGCTGGGTGAGATGTTGGCGATCATGCAAGTTTTGGCATTGCCAATGAAAGAGTCCTTCAGGACCTGTCAAACCAAGAGACAGGCCAATGAACAAAGGGCATACTGATTACCTATGTGTGAAGATGCTGGCCATCGCTTGCTCTATTCACAAAAGACATTTTACAAAAGAAGAAATACATTAGACTGGAGAGATGGCTCAGTAGTTAGAGCACTGGCTGCTCCTACAGAGGCTTTGGATTCAGTTCTCAGCATCCACATGGTGGTTCATAACCATCTATAACTTCAGTTCCAGGGGATCTGAGGTCCTCTTCTGGTCTCAGTAGGCACACATGTGGTGCACAGACATACACGGGGGCAAGACATACACATGAGTAAAAATAAATCTTAAAAAAAAAAGAAGGAATAAGAAATACAAATAACTGGCTCAGTGATGGTCTTTAATCCCAGCACTCAGGAGGCAGAGGCAGGAGGATCTCTGTGAGTTTGAGGTCGGCCTGGTCTACAGAGAGAGTTCTAGGACAGGCAATAAAACTACACAGAGAAACCCTGTCTCAAAAAAAAAAAAAAGAAAGACAAATAACCAACAAACTTACCAGTAATCAGAGAAACACCAATAAACCACCAGAAAAATTAATGAATGTCTGAAAGGCATACACCATTTATGGTGCTGAGGAGATGGCTTGGCTGGTCAGAGCAAGCACGAGGACAGGAATTCAGATCCCCTCATGTAAGAAGCCAGCGCTGCTGAGACATGGGTACGGGAGGGCTGATGGAGCTTATGGCTACCAGCCTAGCTCCAGTATAATGAAAGATCCTATCTCCTGGGAAAAGGTAAAAGAACGTGACAGAGCAGGACACCTGAGGTCTTCTGGCCTCTGAGTGTACATGGGTGAAGACTGTACAACTAACTCATGCTCATATATAACCCTATGCACAAAGGAATATAAGGAAAAATCATTTTAGAAAGAAAATCCAGCATTTTTGTACATAAGAAAGTCTGATAAAACTTTGCCCAGGTTAAAAGTCCCGAAGTGGGAACTTCCCTCACTACTGTGATAGTTGTTTTACTGTGTTACTACTAGTGTTGTTACTACTGAGGTAGTTAACCTTAGTTGTCAACTCAATTAGATTTTAAGGCACCCTTTATCTTCTACCATTTTCTTTTCCTAAGTGGAGATAAGGTCTCAATATGTAGCCCTGGCTTGCCTGAAACTCATTACTAGGCTGGCCTGGAATTCACAGAAATCTGTCTGCCTCTGCCTCCTGAGTGCTTGGGATTAAAGGTATGTGCCACCATGCCTGGCTCTACTTTATACTATATGACTTGTTGAGATTTTTTTTTTTTTTTTTTTTTTTTTGGTTTTTTGAGACAGGGTTTCTCTGTGTAGCTTTGCGCCTTTCCTGGGACTCACTTGGTAGCCCAGGCTGGCTTCGAACTCACAGAGATCCGCCTGGCTCTGCCTCCCAAGTGCTGGGATTAAAGGCGTGTGCCACCACCGCCGCCCGGCGAGATTATCTTTTTTTTAAAGGAGAAGCACGTTTTCTGGGGATGAAAACTTATTTAGAAACAGGAAGTTCAGTGTCAGAATCAGGAATGGTGTCCTGGGTCTCTGGTTAAATAGTGTTTGAGCAGAAACACTCAGGGGTTGAGAACATGGCTCAGTGGTTAAGAGTGGTTTGGACCCTTCCAAAGGATCTAAGTTCAGTTCCCAGGACCCATATTAGGTGGTTCATAACCATCTGGAATTGCAGTTCCAGGGAGTCAGACATCTTCTAGACTCTACAGGCACCTGAACTCACTCCACTAGATCCCCACATGTACACACACATACACATAATTGAAAAGAGAGAAGTTACATTCAGTGCAGAGAGCACTAACTCTGGCTCCTGTGGGTTCTTATCCAAGGTCTTCCTCTTGGCCTCCCAAGACCAATCTATCTCCCACTGTGTACAGGACCTAATGTTGAAAGGAGCTCAAGACAATATAACAACTTTTACATCTATTTCTCCCTAGACTGTTCCTCTGCAGCTCATATAGACCTGACTAAGCATCTACTGGTGCCTTCTAGTCATTTGTATGACAATAGAAAGAAGAGGTCCTTATATTTGTGTTACTCAGAATAAACAGGGCTGGGCCTGGTAGTGCAGGCCTGTAATCCGAGATGCTCAGAAGACTAAGGCAGGAGGATCTCAAGTTCAAGACTTAGTAACTCTACTAATAATATATATTTAGGTATTTTCCCCAGTGTCGAGGATTACACCTAGGATCTGGTGCATATCAGGCAAGTGCTACCATTGAGCTACACCCCGGCCTATTCCCCCTTGTTTTGTTGGTCAGGGGTAGACCGACAGGATCTCATTATGTTGCCCAGACTGATCTCCAGTGTATGGGCTCAAGCAATCCTTCTGCCTCAGCCTATGTTGCTGGGAACATAGACACACACCATTGTAGCCAGCATTTTATGTTTTTAGATAGTCTTCTATGTTTCCAGGCTAGTCTTGAATTCCTGGGCTCAAGTGATCCTCCTGCCTCAGCATCCTGAGTAGCTGGACTTCAGGAAGAGGCCACCACCCCTGCAGTAAGGTTGTTTACACTGGAAGAACATGGAAAGGTGGTATGCTGGTCAGCTTTGTCAATCTGACACCGGCCAGTCATCTGAGAAGGGAGTCTTACTGACGGGATTTCTCAGATCAGATTGGCCTGTGAGTGACTGTCTTGTTAACTGAGGTAGGAGGCCCCAGGGACATGAGCTGCAGCGTCCAGGGAGGTGGTCCTGGGTGTATGGGAAGGGAGCCAGTAAGAGACACTGCCCATGGTTCCTACAGTGACTCTGCGCAGGGGTGAACTGTGAACTGGACAGAGGATTTTCACAGAACAGAGTGGGACGGGGACGACGATGACGACGACGATGACAGGTGGTGAGAAGAGCAGGGCACCTCTTGGACTGTACTGTTCGCTGCTGCTGCTGCTGCTGCTGCTGCTGCACACATCTCTGCCCGAGTACACTGACAGCCGCTGGAGGAAAACGACACCTAGACTCTTTCTTCCCAGCATAGTTAGCTATGCTTAGCATCATGGCTTGCTAGTAGTGGACACCTGACTAAATTAATGAAGTAAAGGAGGAAGGAACAATGAATGAACCAGAACAGACTCAAGGCTTTTGTTTAACTTTACCTGAGTCAATTTGCTCTGCCTGAAAGGCGTATGGGTGTGTTCCTGGTCCAGTGCTCGAATACATTCTTTCAGCTGTAAAGTGAGAGAATAAACAACATATCAATATGACAAAAAAAAAAGTGAGGGACAGTCATAAGCTTTTTTCTCTTTTAAAGTTTATTTTAATTTATATATATATATGAATGAGTGTTTTGCCTACATGTACATCGGTGCACCATATACGTATGTGTCTAGTGCCCACAGAGGCCAGCAGAAGGCCATTGCATCCCCTGGGACTGGAGTTATACATACTTATGAGCCACCATGTGGGTGCTGGGAATTGAACACCAGTCCTCTGGAAGAGCAGCCAGTGCTCTTAACCTCTGAGCCATCTCTCCAGGCCAGGAAGCTGAGCTTTCTTAAATAAAAGCATAGTCAGCAGTTAAGAGTGCTGGCTGCTTGCTGGGCGCTGGTGGCGCACGCGTTTAACCCAGCACTCGGGAGGCAGAGGCAGGCGGATCTCTGTGAGTTCGAGGCCAGCCTGGTCTACAAGTTCCTGGACAGCCAGGGCTCTTACACAGAGAAACCGAACTGTTCTTCCAGAGGAACAGTTTGGTTCCTAGCACCCACACTGGGCAGCTCACAACCACTTGTTAACTCCATCCAGCTCTAGGGGATCTAACACCCTCTCCTGGCCTCTTCAGACACCCAAACATATGTGGCACACATCACACATACGCATAAATAAAACATTAAAACAAATCTCAAGATCCTGTAAAAGCAAATAAACCACACTCAGGAAATGTTCCTAAAAGAAAGTCAAATGTCCTGCTGTTTCCTGTCCAACAGGTAAAACCAAGCAAGAATGGGAGAACAGCATCCTGTGCTGTCTTGCTAAGGACCCTTAACTTAGGGGCTGTGGTCCTAGATTAGCTGAATCCACAGTGAGATGATGAACCCGGGAAGCCAGCCTCGGGTCCCGAGTCCAAGCTCATGCAGTGGTAAGCCTGGCTCACCTGTTTTTCCGTCTTCACAACTACTGATGTGCTCAGGGAGAGAACAAGCCTAAGCTACTTTCCTCTCCCCTCATACATGTACACCTATAGGAGTAAATTCAAGTGCAGATTTGGATATAAACTGATTGGGGAAGGAAAAATTAGAGCAGCAGAGACAGAATGCTACTGTCCCGCTAGTTTATTTTTCTGTCAATTTGACACAAGCTAGACTCTACAGCTGTCTGGGAAGAGGAGTCTCAACTGAGAAAATGCCTCCTACAGACTGGCCTATCGACAATTCAGTAGGACATTTTCTTGATTAATGCATGATGTGGGAGAGCCCAGAGCACTGCGGGTAGTGCCACCCCTGGGCAGGTGGTCCTGGGTTGTGTAAGAAAGTAGTTTGAGAGAGCCATGGGGAGCAAGCCAGTAAACAGTGTACCTCCATGGCCTCTACTTCAGTTCTCGCCTCCAGGTTCCTGCCTGAGGAGCTCCTGTCTTGGCTTCCCCTGATAATGGACTGTAACTGGTAGGCTACATAAATCCCCCTCCCCAAGTTGTTTTTGGTCATGGTGCTTCTATCACAGCAGTAGAAACCTAAGTACTGAGCAATTACTTCACACTACCATCTCCTTTATTTTTCTTTTAATACTATTATGAATGTGTGTGCACATACATACATGCTTGTACACATGATGGCACACATGTGAAGGTCAGAGAACAACTTCGTGGAGTCACTTCTTCTGTCACCTTTACATGGGTTCCACAGATTGAGCACATGTTGTCAGGCTTTTACGGCAAGTGTGGGCCATCTCAATAGCTCCTACTACCTCATTTTAAAGAGGACGGAGCTCTTCCTGGGGGGACCATAGTTTATGACATCAGAATCACACATTGTTGGCTAAAGGCTGTGGGCACTGACCAGTTCATTCAATCCACCTGCACCTGCACCCACAGCTGTAAGGCAAGGGCGAGAGGACTTACTAAACTTGCCATGCAGAGTCAGGAAGACCAAACTGACTGGCATACAGAAACACTAAAGTACACCCATGGCTGGTAGAATAAATGATAATTATATTTTACTTAACTTATGATATTCAAAGTATCACTTTTAGATATAGCAAATATGAAAATATATTACTGAGATATCTTATATGCTTTTTTAATAACAAATTTTCAAAATCCTTTGTGTATTTTACTTTAGAGACATCTTAAGTAAGACTAGCTACGCTGGGGGCTGGAGAGATGGCTCAGCTGTTAAGAGCACTGGAATGTTATGATAGGTATACACAACCATACTCAGCAATACACTTCTTTATTACATATCAACCCAGTATCTCCTATTTTTAGCATTGGAAAATTTCCAGAAGGGATAATATTGTGTATGCCTCTTTTGATAACAATGACACGGGTTTGATTTCACTACCCATATGGTGGCTCACACTGTCTGTAACTCCAGTCTAGAGGATCTGATGCCTTCTTCTGGTCTCTGCCTATACCAGACACACATGGTACACAGACTGATATGCAGGCAAAACACCCATACACAAAAAATAAATAAATTAAAAAAAAAACAAACAAACCAAACAACCTAGCCATATTGAACAGCAAATACACAGATCCTAACCACTTTTGGAAATCTAGAGAACAGACTAGCACATGAAACATCAACATGGGATGTAGTTATCTGTGTCTAGAATGTGGGAAAACATACAGGCAAGTGATTACCCACCACCCTGAAAGAGTGTGCTGACACAGAAAACAAAGCAGGCTGGGGAAAGAACAAGGAAAGAGTCTTCATCTTCAATAACCAACTGTGAAAAGACAGTTATGGGGCAGCTAGAGATTTGTAAATACTTATTAAAAGGTAACATTAAAAGTATGATAATGTTAATTGTGGATACATTTAAAAAATAAAGAGCCCAGGGCTGGAGAGATGGCTCAGTGGTTAAGAGCACTGGCTGCTCTTTCAGAGGACTCGGGTTCAATTCCCAGCACCCACATGGCAGCTCATAACTGCCTGTAACTCCAGTCAGGAATTCCGACACCTTCACACAGTCATAATGCAGGTGAAACATGAATGCACATGAAATAAAAATAATAAATTATTTTTTAAAAAAGAGCCCCTTTCTTTGAGGTATATGGGCCATTTATAAAATGGCTTGATGAGTAGGGTTCCCTTTGATCCAACCAGGAGTTGGTGAGATGGCTCACTGAGCAAAGCTCTTGCCACACAAACCTGCCCACCTGAGTTTGGTCCCTGGAACCCATGGTGGAAGGAGAAAACCAACTTCCCAAAGTTGTCCTCTGACCTCCACACACCTGCCATGTATGTGCCCATATACATACGATAATAATAAAGTAATCCAACCATGGGAAGGATGGACTGCTTAGGTTCTTAAGTCTTTATACTTCTTATTTTGTGTGTGCATGTATGTGGTGGCATGTGTGTCATGGTGCATAATGTGGAGGTCAGAGGACAGCTTGTAGGAGTTGCTATCTTTCCACCATGTGGGTCCCAGAGATCAGACCCCAGAGGTCAGGCTGGGTAGCAAGTACCTTTACCTGTGGAGCCTCCTTCCTGGCCCTGGTTAAGGTTTTCAACTGCTGAAACTGAGTGGCAAATATCTGAAAGATATACTACTTTCTATGTTTGCATCCTCAAAGTATAAATTTCGGAGCAAGAAAAAGCTTTCTCAGCCATTTAGCAATTGCAGAAACATTTCTGTTTAGCTGGTAGGGAATGAGGAAAAGGGGTAAGGGGGCAGGAAGGATAGGGGCCCAGCATCGTGCAGAGGCCGCCTGCACCTGCAGCCCCACTCAGGACAACAGCGTTGGGTGAGAGCATGCTGCTGCCCTTCTGCTTCTCCCAGACTCACCATTTCCTATTAGGGCAAAATCTCTTAAAACAAAACAAAACAAAACAAAAAAAGACTTTTAGATTCTGAACAACTCACAGCCAGCAGACTCTGGTTTATTTCTGCGCCTTCCATCTTTGTCTGTCTGTCTGAGTCCCTGGCATCTGCTGCTCTCTCACTGCCAGCCAAATCAATGAAAGAGATCCTAGGAAAAAATACATAGCAGGAACGACTTCTTTGGGGATTTGGTGTATTTCCACATTAGCAACATTTTGTGACTCAGGAAGAAGTGGAGCACGGCTCATCCTCAGGAAATAAAAGACATTGTTAGTCTTCCAAAAACATCACAAGATCCTGATGTGTCAGCTGGAGCAGCACTGTTCACTTAGACACTTCCACTGGCTCTACTCATTTGTGAGGAAGTATGACCGAAATTAATAAAGCATTTTCCTACAAGGGTAAGTGACCATAATGCAAATCAGTTAGGTGACTACTTAGATAATTAAATAGAAAGTTTCATTGGCTGTTTTCTAACAAGAAAGGATGAAAAAGAAGAGAAGGACTCATTACTCAGAGGGGAGACAGGCTCATCCATCAGCATGGCAGAGTTTGCTAAGACAGCACCAGAAAAGCAATGAACGGATCCAATTGTCTTACATCTTCTTTCAAGAAGAATGGATCCCCCACCCCCATTTATGGCCTGCAAGCTCTCCGAGATGCATTCCTTGCTGTTTCTCTGCTGATACTGTGTTTCACGTTAGAAGTAATCAATGTCCCTTTTAATAACTTTGGGTTGACCAACAATAGGTCATTGCTTCATGGTTAATCAACTGATGGCACTTTATACAATGATTTATTTCAGGGCTAACAACACTTACTCTATAGCCCTGCAATGGAGATCCAAAGTGGCAGGGTGTTCCACGTTTAGCATATATATTTCAAAGTCACATGTGGAAAGGCAGACAATGCAATTCTCTACCTAGTTCCAGCTCACCTGCCAAATGTCCTCTTGGCTGAATCTTTGATCTGAATTTGGATGATAGCGTGGGATCGGGAGGAGTCTGCATTGACACCGGTGGCCCCAGTGCTGCGTTCCTTGCTGCCCTTTAAGATCACCTGGAAATATATGCACAGGACGATGACTTCCTCTGGGAGAAAACAGTCTCTGGCTCCGGAAAGCTGCCTAAGCAAGCAGCAGAGCACAGGCCTGTGATTTTGTTAGCATCCTGCAGTTTTTGATGTCCAGGTGGAAGTCTGCCCAGACACTAAATCACACAGAGTAAATACCAACAGCAGTGAGAACAATGTGGAATACTAATCTTGGGGGAGAACATTCAATGGCTCAAGAGCTAATTTACTTCTTAATCTTATGCACTCTTTTTAATATCTTTGATGGATCTAGCCTAACCAAGATCCCCAGGGGAAAACTTGGCTCCAGAGCAAGGTCTCATAGCATTCATCTATCTTAGTAACTGGAGCAAAGGACAGAAATGTACAATGCAGAATGACTGATCACATCCACCTGCTCTACCAGGATGCAGGCATGAAGGAGGCCAAACCTGATACTCAGGAACAGGGAAGTGAGTTATTTCATGTGCCTGTACCTTCCCTTGACTCCAGGACTCCCTTACCTCTGCCTGGGAGTCAAGACTAACTAGGATCTTTTGGCCACAAAGGAGTGAAGGAGGGGAAGAGAAGTCTCAGGCCTCCAAACAATGAAAATGTAATCATATATGAACATATTACCCTGATTTAAAAAAATTTTTAGACAGGGTCTCACAATGTAGCAGATGGCTTCTAACTAGTTATCTTCCTGACTCTGCCTCTCAAATACTGAGATTATAGGTTTGTGCCATGATACCAGTATGTCACCCTGATTTTGGATAGCGAGAGAAGTACTGATTACAAAGAATAAAAAAACTTTAATCATTATGTGATAGAAAGAATCCTCATAATAACCTAGTGTGACTTAAGTATGATTACAATGCCAAAGTCAAGAAACAAATTCAAAGGCTTGCTTCTCATAGAACTTACGTGGTGGAGCCAAAGTCCACATCCAGAATATCTGACTCCAAAGTCCGTGTGGTTTCTACTACACTGTGGGCACGCCTGATAAATTCATTTACTTTACATGAACTAAGAATAAGAAAGTCCTAGCTCATCCCATCCCCCAGACTCTCAGAATTTTAATTTGTACATATTGAACATAGTCATGTTTTCCAAATTAAGTGCCCTAATATTGAGAGAATCAAACTCAACAACAAGCTTCAAAATACACTATCAAGTAGGGCAAGGGCTTTATTTCCTTTTTTTGTTTTTTAAACTAATTTGGGAATACAGTTCAGTTGGTAAGACTGGCAGAGTGCTTACCCAGCATGTGCTAACCCTGGTTTTGACCCCAACATTGCACACCCCTGCAGTCCTAGTCCTTAGGAGGAAGGTAAGAGGGTCAGGAAGTCTAAGGTCATCCAAGGCCACATGGTAAGCTTGGCAGAAACCAACCTGATACACTTGAGCCCGTCTCAAAAAACAAAAAGAATTTCTCACTCTTAATCCCAGCATCTGGAAAGCAGAGGCAGGCAGATCTCTGAGTTCAAGGCCAGCCTGGTCTACATAGTGAGACCTAGCCTCAAAAAAACAAAAAACAAAAACAAAAGCAAAAAAACCACCCAACCAACCAAACAAAACCCAAGGTTTGTGGAGATGAATTTGAGTGAAGTCAAGAGTCCTAGAAGGCTGTAAACAGAGAAGTTACAGCAGGACTGTGCTGGGAGTTCAGCGGACCAGAACACCCACAGGAATGCAGGTGGGGAAGACGGGGACGCTACTGGAACAAGACCAGAAGCCATTCAGGTTACATTTCGGCAAAGAATTTGTCTATATTTTGTCCATGTCCAGAATCTTTGCAGAAGGCTGAATTGAAAGGTGACTGACTAATTTGACTTGAAAGTTCAAGAAAGCATATTGTCCTGGCTGTAGCAGTTACCAGTGTTCTCAGGTAGATTTATAGTAACGATTGGAGCAAAAAGCAGAGGATTTTAAAAACATGTAATCTGGCTAGAAAAGGAGTGAGCTGAAAGCTGTGAACAAGGAGGGTGGGGGGGGGTTATTAAACAGATTAGCACCATTAAAAAGAACCAAGGGCTGGGCGGTGGTGGTGCATACCTTTAATCTCAGCACCTGGGAGGCAGAGGCAGGAGGGGCTCTATGAGTTCAGAGCCAGCTTGGTAAACAGAGTGAGTTCCAGGACAGCCAGGACTACACAGAGAACCCTATTTGGGGGGGGGGGGGGCGGCAGGGGAGATCCCAAGGCTGAGAAGATGACCCAGTTGGTAAGGTACTTGTCATGCAAGCTTAAGTTTGACTCATAAAACCTGTATTAAAAAGCCCGGTGTTTGCTGAGGAAAACTGCAGGCAAAGAGCAAAGCCAGCTCAAGAGTGAGCCCGCGTGGGCTACAAGTAGCAAGGCCACAAGCAGCTGTCCAGACTGCTGGAGCTGCACCATGCCATCATGTATACCAGATGCTGGGCACTGACTACGGGACTTAATGTTTGCCTTGCTGGGCCTGGGACTTGCTTTGGTCTTATTCTTCCTTGCTATTTATTGTCTTGTCTTTTCCTTTTGGGATGGGCATGTTCATTCTGGAATAATCGTGTATTGGAAATACATAGTTTTTCTTTTTCTTTAGTTTTTCAAGACAGGGTTTCTCTGTATAGCTTTGCGCCTTTCCTGGAACTCATTCTGTAGCCCAGGCTGGCCTCGAACTCACAGAGATCCGCCTGCCTCTGCCTCCCGAGTGCTGGGATTAAAGGTGTGCACCACCCCCAGCCGGCTCATAGTTTTTCTTTCATTAAAAGAATTAATGTGTTTGCCTGTAGACATGTATGTGCACCACATGTGCCCATGGAGGCCAGAGAGGGTGACAGATCCCCTGGAACTGGAGTTACAGGTGGTTGTGAGCTGCTGTGTGGGTGCTGAGAACTGAACCTGGGCCTCAGCCAGGGCTCTTAACGGCCGAGTCGTTTCTTTAGCCCCGTCCTTCTGATTTTATAGGAACTTAGGTAAGAGTTTGTCTTTAGTCTCTGAGAAAAATTTTGGTTCTGGAATGAACTGTTAAGATTTGGGGGTTTACTGGATATAGAATAAAAACATTTACATTAGGAAACAGCCGCAGCCTTTGGAGCCAGAGTGGGATGTTATCATTTGAACAGGAAATGTCCCCCATAAGCTCATGATCTGAAAACTCGGCCCCAGGTGATAAGAGTTATTTGGGGAACTTATGGAAACTTCAGGAGGTGGGACCTGGCTGGAGGAAACAGGTCACTGGGAGTGTGTCCTTTGGGCCTATTATTCCAACTTCCTATCTCTACTTCTGGTTTCTGTCCCCAGTGGCATCAACATCTGTTCTCTGCCACACCTTGCCATGTTTTGCCCAAGTTCATGGGGCAAGTGACCATGAACTGAACCCTATGAAACCCTGAGCTGAAGGAATCTTCTAAGCTGTTTCTTGGCATTTTGTCATAGAAATGAGGAGAGTAACTAAGACAGTATTTAAATCACCCAGTTCATAAGACAGTTTAATGAAATGTATTTTCTATCTTTATTTCTTTTTAAAGGCTTGTATGTGTGCACGTGCGTTAGTGATGTGTGTGTACAGGCGTCCTCGCCCGTGCAAGTGTGCACACAGGCCGAGATTACCGTCACAATGTCTTTATTTCTTTTTAAAGGCTTGTGTGTGCACGTGAGTTAGTGATGTGTATGTACAGGCGTCCTCGCCCGGGCGAGTGTGCACACAGGCCGAGATTACCGTCACAATGTCTTTCTTCACACACTTTGCCCTGTAGCCTTAGCTGACCTGGAACTTGCTCTGCAGACCAGGTTGGTCTTGAACTCACAGAGATCTGCCTGCCTCTACCTCAGTGCTGGGGTTAAAGGCGTGCACCCCTACACTTGATTATCTGTTTTTATTATCACTGTTTGTTCTAAACAAGGTCTTGCTGTTGTAGCCCAGCCTAGTCCAGCACTTGCCCAGGCTAACTCCAAACTTAATTTCCTTCGGACTCAGCCTCCCAAGCACTAGCATTACAGGCACGTACCACCACACTTGGCTTGCTAGAAAACTTCAAAGACTACATGGAGGTTGTAGAAGACCTGCTCAGCATGCGCACGATCCCAGGTTCAATCTCCAGTACTGGAGAGGGAGTGGCACCAGACATGTGTCTCTGCCTCTAATCCCAGCACTCAGGAGGCAGAGGTAAGAGGATTGCCAAAAGTAAGACAACTTGGTCAACACATTGAATGCTAGGTCACCCAAGGCTATATAGCAAATCATTGTTTAAAGTCAAGTTATGCAAACTAAAATGTATACGATGTGTACGTAGAGCACACAGTACCATCACCAGGACATGATAAATTCACAAAGTAATTTTACAAAGACAGAAGGAACTGACATCTATCTATGTTTCTAAAACAAACGGTCATCTTCATCAGAATTTCATGGGAAATATAGCTTATAAATTATTGGGGATGTCATAGGTTCCTCAGTCCACATCAAAAGAGAAGGAAAGAAGGGGGAGTGGGAATGTGAAGAAGGAAAGCCAGAGCCCCAGCTTTATCTGGCCACAAGACTTTAACCACTGAGCTTTCCTGAACAAATGTCAAAGCACCACAAACACCTGAGTGGTTAGTACTGTGCATGTCATCCTTGATCTGAGAAGCAGTGGTACTGGGTACAATCTCTACCTTCCACACACAACTGAGATCCACCTAAGGGGGCATCTTCTTGTATGGATCTTTACTGACAAAGCAATGATAAAAATATGAGCAGGTATCTGAAGTCTTGAGAATAAAAGCCTGTGATTATATAAAGTAGCTATCGGGCTACGGAGATGGCTTGGTGGCTAAGAGTGTTTGCTGCTCTTGAAGAGAACCGGGTTTGGGTCCCAGCTTTTACACCAGGGGTGAGGGCTCACACTCCTATGTAATTGTAGTTCCAGGGTATCTGATACCTAGTGTTTTGCCTGCATGTATGTCTGTGTGAGGGTGTCAGATCCTCTGAAACTAGAGTTACAGACAGTTGTGAGCTGCCATGTGGGTGCTGGGAATTGAACCCAGGTCCTCTGGAAGAGCAGTCAGTGCTCTTAACCGCTGAGCCATCTCTCTAGCCCCCAAAACAAACCTTAAAAAATATAAAAACCTATTGGAATTATTTAAATCAGGAAATCTCTAATCGACTGACCAAAAAATTAATTAATTAAAAAACAAACAAAACCTTGAGGGACTGGCAAGATGGCTCAGCAGATAAGAGTACTTGTTCCTCTTGTATAGGATCCAGTCTCAGTTCCCATCAGACATGTACACGCACGCAGGTAAAACACTACACATAAATAAATAAATCTAAACAATTTTTTCTTTTTTTTGAAAGATTTATTTGTTATATAAACAGTGTTCTGTCTGCATGTGTGTCTGCACTCCAGAAGAGGTCACCAGATCTATTATAGATGGTTGTGACTCACCATGTGGGTGCTGGGAATTGAACTCAGGACCTCTGGAAGAGCAGCCAATGCTCTTAACCTCTGAGCCATCTCTCCAGCTCCCCTAAACAAAGTTTTTTAAAGAATAATAATAATAAAAAAATCTTGAATCCAAATATGGGCAATATGTCAAGGCAGTTATGTTCATAGAGGCAGAGCAGGCCTGGAGTTTACACTGCAGAGTTCAGGTAGTCAGACCAGGAAGGACAAATTTCTAGAAGCTGCCAGTTGTGCAGGCAGTATCAGGTGGCCATGCTGGAGTGAGCCTGAGGGTTATCTGAGGGTAACACTTGAAGATGACACTTTAACAAACACATGGGTGATACCTGAGTGGGCACGGACACTGACATCTGAGAGGGTGGAGGTGTAACATTTAAGTAAGCAAGTGCTGTGGGTTCAAGTCAATAGATGTTGATGAGAGGAACTGTGTCAGGTGCCCATAATGGATATTAACTTTCCACCTGGATCTCTGATGTCTTCCTGACTGTAGTTATAAACTTGGGGGATCAATGGCAATAAACAATGACAAGCTAACAAACAAAACCTTCATGCTTTTTTTTAAGGAACAATCCTTTAGGATAATGCTATCTACTTTTCCAAGAGAGGCTCACGTGACATAGACTGTCCTGTAAGCACAGCCTGCTAAGCATGGGTTTGATTCCCAACACTGCAGGGGGAAGCAGCACAGCTGTGGCTCCACGTTAAGGAAAAAGGATTTCCCCAGAGTGTTTGTTCCATTCCCATTTAGAATCCCAAGGACTAGAGTCACCTCAGACTCCTAACAATGAAGCATGGCTGGGAAAGTAGGACAAGACCACAGAGAATCCATGTGTGAGAAACGTTTTCCTTTGGACTCCACTGAAGAGGGCATTCTGGACAGCTTGAGAATGTTCAGAGCCCCTGCTTCTTTTGTTCTGTGCCTGCCTCTGGAGTCAGTAGAAAAGGCTCTTAGGTGATCTGCTACAATAGCCAGATCCCCAGACACAGAGGCGTGATTAGACATAAATGTGTACTCTCAACCCTCCGAGATAAGCAAGGGCTGGAAAAACAAATTCAGAAACTAAGGTGTTACCTAATCATAGTTACCTTACCATTTCACACAATATTTAAAACTTATTTTTATTTTTACTTATGTTTCTCCGTGTGTGGGTATGTGCACTGGAGAACAGGTGCCCAGGGAGGCCAGAGGTGTTGGACCCACCAGGAACTGTACTTACAAGTGTCTGTGAGCTGTCCAACACGGGTCCTTCTACAAGGGCAGTGAGTGCTCTTATCTGCTGAACCATCTCTCCAGCCCCAATACAATCAAGTCCTCTCTCCCTCCCCTCCCCTCCCTTCCCCTTCTTGTCTCACTATATTGCCCAGATTGGCCTGGTTTATGATCCTCCTGTCTCAGCTTCCCAAGTGTTAGAATTATAGGCATGTTCCACTATTACTGGCAATTCTTAATACTTTGTTTTGAAAAGTGGTAACAAAACTGCCCCAAGCCCTATTATTTGTGGTTAAAAACAGCCTGTAAGTGCTCAATTTTAAGCAAACAACCCAGAAGATACTGCCATAAATGTATTAATTCAGTGATTTTTTTTTTTTTTTTTACTTTCTTAAGAAAAACTGATCCCTAATATTCCACAATAGATAGTAAAAAGGTGGAAAGGATGCTGCTTCAGAGTTGATGAATCTGGCCTGGAGGCTGGCTCTTCCTGCCCTTGACTCTCTGATGACCAGCTTCCAATTTTACCTTCAGTTTGCTCATCTGGAAGAGGAGCTTTATAATACATATCTTACTTTATGGTGATTAAAGCACATGATATTTGGAAAAAAAAAACCTCCAGCCAAATATTTGTTAGATAGTTAAGTGCTCAGTAAACATTTAAGCATAATGACAGTAGGGTGTGGTGGTATACACACTTAATCCCAGCACTTGGCAGATAGAGGCAGGTGGATATCTGTGAGTTCAAGACAAGCAAGGTCTACATAAAGTCCAGGACAGCCAAGGCTACATAAAGACCCTGTCTCAAAAAAACAAAACAAAGAACTAGTTGGTGTCTCACACCTGTAATCATTTTACTGGAGAGCTGGAGAGCTGGAGACCCAAGGATCATACATTGAAGGTCATCCTTAGTTACATTAAGTTGGAAGCCAGTCTGAGCTATATAAGACCTTATTTAAAAAGAAAAAGTTAAGCTATTTTTTTTAAGTGAAGAAAAGGGCCCATGAATGATCTAATGTAAAGCTGGAGTTGAGCCAGAATAGCCCAGAGCTCAGTGGCACTGTACTTGCTTAGTATGTGTAAGGCTCTGCATTTGATCCCCAGCATCTGCTCCCCCAAGAAAGCCAGGCTTGAGGACCATTAAAAGAAGGTTCACTAGAAATATATTAGTACATAAATCAATAAATGACCTCTGAACAAGAAAAAACAACAACCAATTAATAGTGGATATCATAGACAGTGTGTGCGTGTGCTAAGGATAGTAAATGGGCTCTTATTTTCTACTATTTTATATATTTCTGCAATGTTTAGATTTAACAACAAACAAATATTATATTTGCTATAACAAACAGATAACTTTTAATAAAGAAGCAAACTTCAAAATTCCTTTGGAAGGATACACAAAAACTAATAAAACTAGTTGCCTCGGGAAAAGGGAAGGGAAAGGGTATTTTCCAATTCTTTGGATTTTGAGAGCATGTGAAAGTATTGCTTATTAAAATCTTATTTAAAATAAGAACACTTGCCTCTAGCACTTTCTCCTGAGCTCACTGCCCAGAAAATATAATCGCAGCCTTTGAAACTGGCCCCAAGAGCATCGTTGCCACGCATTCGTTTCTGCCCCATGCCCTGCCTCCCACTCTAGGGCACCACGGAGCAACAAGCTATCTTCAAAAGGTGGCTCACATTTCACGGAGCAACAAGCTATCTTCAAAAGGTGGCTCACATTTCACAAGTGTGAGTGGTGCCACTGCCCTCCACCTTCATCTGAGCCATCACACTTGCTAGGAAGCAAAACGAAGTGTTTCCCTGGGCTGAGGCTGCCGAGGGGTGGAAGGGGAGGAATGCATTACCTGTAGGAGGAGCTCCACACTGTCCACCTGGAGCTCTCGAAGGCCAGCTATCTGCACCACATGCTTGCTATCTTCTCTTGCAAAGAGCCTGGGGATGAAAAATCGTGGTTGGTATGACTGGATTGTCTTGCTTTCCCCACACATTCTCCGAGTCTCCTATTACACAGTGGTTTTGCCATTTGGATGGGATGGCTATGCTTCCCCTCCCCAGCCCCACCTCCTAATGTCAGCTTCAGACTACCGTGGTGGTCCTTCCTTGTTGTAAACAAATCAGTATCTTTGATTAAAATCAAAAGAATGAGCACAAAACCCATACATATTCCAAAGCATGGATGGCATAGTTCTGGCTAGTAACCAGTGCAATGGTGGGTATAGGATCTTTGCTGCCTAATCAAAGTACAGCTCTGGTCTCTGCTTGTTAGCTGCTCTCTTCTCTCTTGAGGAGAAAACACGTGGTCCTGCTAGCAGCAGCAGCCATTCTGTATCTACGAAGAACTAGCTTCAGGATGAAGGTAACAGGTAGAGCAGAGAGATGCAAAGTAACCACGTCATTATCCCTGAGCAAAGGAGCAGAATATCCCTGAAGCCTTCCTAGCCTTCCAAGTTGTCTGAGCCAATGGTCTCCCTAAATATAGTAGGGGTGGGGTTTTGTTTTTTTTAATTTGTAATAGAAGGAGTCCTGATAACATATTTTTATTTTGTTTGAGACAGGGTCTTACTACGTAATTCAAGCTGGCCTTCGCCGGGCGGTGGTGGCGCACGCCTTTAATCCCAGCACTCGGGAGGCAGAGCCAGGAGGATCTCTGTGAGTTCGAGGCCAGCCTGGACTACCAAGTGAGTTCCAGGAAAAGGCGCAAAGCTACACAGAGAAACCCTGTCTCAAGCTGGCCTTCAAATTGTGAAAAAATACAAATATATATAGGGTGGTAATTTAGATAATTCATTAAAGAATTACATTCTGAAACAGCCAGATATCCTGTCTCTTCATAAGCACACACACACACACACACACACACACACACACACACACACACACACGACTACATGTACAACAGTGATTTTTTTACTTAAAAGTAATAGGCATTATGACCACAGAGAGCTTTTGGGGGATTAGGAGATGAGGCGAAGTCTCACTGTGTAGTCCAGGATGGCTTTGAAACTGTGATCCTCTTATCTCAGCCTGATGAGTGCTGCTGGCATTACAGGTCTATGCTACCATGCCTGGATAAAGTTTTTCTCTTTTTCTTTCTCTCTTTCTTTTTTTTATACTGGGGTTTGAATTTAAGACCTTACACATAGTAGGTTAAATGTTCTACCACACAGCTACATCCTCAACTTGGAAAGGGCTTTGAAGGAGGGTGCCTGGGGTTGAAGGAAAAGCCACAGTTGAGCTAAATGGAGGCTTAAACACCATTACAAAGATGGCAATGAGAAGTAACTCCTGCCCCAAGTATTCACGAACGGCACTGCCTTCCTCTGACAGTCATGTGTCAGAGATGAAGCCTGAACACTTGTATTCTCTCAACTGGGACGCGGGCACACCTATGTGTTGGGATGGTCAACAGTGCAAGGACCTGTCTAAGCACACCTGCTGGCTTCTTCAGTCATGCTACCCAATACCGGAGCCCTCCCTGCTGGAGCCTTTCCCATGCTGGTCTCCCTACTGAATAGGAACTGCCCCACACCATATTCCACTGCTTGCCTGCAGCACATGAACTTGAATGTCACACCGGACATCTCCACAGAGGCTTGCCTGCCTTTGCTGTGGTGCTGGTTAGTTTCCCTAGCCTTCCACCCCACTTCACTTCCACTCCCTCCTCCCCCCATGTGTCAGGTTTAGTTGATTCTGTTATGACAATCCTTCTTTCCCTTCGGACCTCCCTCTCACCTTTCCACGCTCCAGCTCATAGATCCCTTCAACTTGGCTGCCTGATGTTCAGGTTAAGTCACATGTTCCCATCTAAACAAAACTATTCTAGAAACATACATAACAGGCACACCGATACACTTCTAGATTACTTTTATGTTATCAGAGCAAAAAGCTGAAGGTGGGACAGTGGGACAGCTCCTGCCACCAAGCCTGACAATCTGAGTTCCAGCCATTAAACCAGTGGTAGGAGGTTTAATGTGGGAGGAGGGTTAAATCACCCTTTTACAGGGGTCACCTAAAACCATCAGAAAACATAAATGCAATTCATAACAGTAGCAACATTACAGTTATGAAGTAGCAACAAAAATGTTATGGTTGGGGGTCACCACAACATGAGGAACTGTATTAAAGGGTGGCAGCGTTAGGAAGGTTGAGAACCACTTAGACCTTAGACCACACAGTAGAGAGAGAAATGACTCCTAAAGTCATTCTTTGATCTCCACATCCCCATCATGGCATATGCACACCTATATACATACACATACACATATGCCCACAAAACAAAGAAATTACAATGTAATTTAAGAGCACTGGCTGCCCTTCCAGAGGGCTCAGGCTCATTTCCAGCACTCACACGGTAGCTAGCTGTCTGTAACTGCAGTTGCAGGGATTCTGATGCCCTCTTCTGGCCTCCATAGGCCACCAAACATGCATGTAGTACAAAGAAATACAGACAGGCTAAACACCCACATACATAAAATAAAAATGAATCTAAAAAGTTGAATGTGAAGAAAAGACATTTTTTTGCCAATTTCATAAAAACTATCATTAAGTTTACACTAACATTATTTACAGGGAAAATATTTAAATATTTAAATTAAATACATGCTGATTTCCTGACTTTCTGAAATTATAATCTTTTTCATAGTAAAAAAGGGGAAGAGTCTTGGTAGATATTAAGCTATTGTTATTAAAAACCAATAACGGGAACTGAAGCTGTAGCCCTGTGGCAGAATGCCTGCAAACATGTGTAAGGTGCTAGGTTCAATCTCCAGCGCCGAGAAGGTATTAATGGATGGCTAGTTTACATTTTTCTCTAGCTGAGTTAACAGTCTCAAAAATATGTATTTAAGCCGGGCATAGTGGCAAAAGTCTTTAATTTTATTACTCAGGAAGCTGAGTCAGGATGATCACAAGTTCAAAGCTGCCCAGGCCAAACAGAAAGTTTTATGCCAGACAGGACTACACAGTCAGTCTCCAAACAGAAAAAGGAAGGAAGGGGAAGACAGAACATCCCATGCAAGAGACTGCCATTTCACAAAAACGATTCTCATTAAAGTCATGTGATCAGAGTGATTCTGTGGAGCTCTGGCTCAAACAGTGATGTACAGACACAGATCAACAGCTTCTCACTCCTATCTAGTACCGTTTTCTTCTATTTAGGAGGTCATAAAGTTGTCCACAGTAGATTTCATAGAAACTGATCCACACAAAGAGGTTGCTTCTTGACTGGGATACTTTCAGCTGCCTGAAGATATCTTTGGCGGCCAGAGCATATAGTCCCGGGTTTTGGTGAGTTCCTATCATGGTATAGGTTTTCCCAGCACCTGTTTGTCCATATGCAAAGCAGGTGGCATTGCCTCTGGGGGGAGAATAATTAGAATTACTTACAAATATTTAAAGAAGTGATAATTTACATAGAGACGTTTAATGACAAGTCAGAAAGAAACAGAATCCTTGGAGAATTTAGCATGAAATTCTTTAAGAAAGCTTATATTATGAAAACAAAAGTAAAAACATCCTCAAACCAAGTTGTGTTTTCTTAAAGGAAATATTTATAGAACTGATAATATATATAGTAACTCTTGAATATAAGGAGATAAGGACTTTGAACACCACTCGAGCTAGAGATATAGCTAAGTTGGTAGAGTGCTTGCCTTGCACGTAGGAGGCCATGAGTTTGGTTCCCAGCACCGACACACACACACACACACACTCACACACACACACACACACACCAAGTTTCTATTCTTCATAAGCTGCTGAGATGTGTCCTAAAGACTCTTTCCTTTCCTTTTGCATTCTGTGTTTTGCGTTTGTTGTTTGGGGACAGCTATCACTGCAATCCAGGCTGGCCTAGAGCTCTTGGAGCTTACATGTAGACCACGCTGACCTTGAACTTGTGTCCATTTTCATACCTTATCTTCCCAAGT
Source organism: Peromyscus eremicus (assembly GCF_949786415.1). Taxonomy (NCBI): domain Eukaryota; kingdom Metazoa; phylum Chordata; class Mammalia; order Rodentia; family Cricetidae; genus Peromyscus; species Peromyscus eremicus. Next base: position 62,380,425 of record NC_081417.1, read on the forward strand.
GCTTAGAGATTCCAAAGTTCAAGCTAATTCAACCACTTCCATGTTTTATTCTGAAGATACTGTCAAAATCAAACTACTGAGAGTTTTTACTTCCCTAGGAAACAGAGAAACACTGTCTCCAGTGTAAAAGGAAATGTTTGGTAAATCTAGGTTACAACGTAAATTCATATTTCATTGAAAAGAACTAGAAAAGCATCCATGTATTAGTAAAGGAACACAGCTTATGGAGAACAAAAAACTAAAAGTAAGAGAAGGAATCAATCTATCTCACCCATTGAAAACATGCTGAATGAGTGGGTGAGCAGTCTTCAGGTAGACATCTCGATTGGTGCATGCCTCACCAAAGACTTCATCAAAATAAAAAACATGCTGAAAAATAAACTTGATTTTTATAGACATACATTTGTATTTTCACCACCATTAGTCTATTAACACATAGGAAAAGTCAAACACATTTCTAAGCAATAGTAACTGACTGACAAACTCAGAAAAATGAATAACCAGTAACTGTTAATGACAGTCTTTGCTTTCCACCCCTCCCTACAAGTTCTCACAGTGAATAGCTAGAGTGGACAACTTCTGTTCTCTCTCAAGGGAAGTGAAGTGATGAAGATAAGAGTGAGCCGATCCTCTTGGCTCTGGGAGAGGAAATGAATTCTACAAGGAGTATCCTACAGACTAGGCAAGGTCAATCTATATGAAAATTTGTGTGAAGTCTAGGGATCAATTCTCATTCTGTAGGTTCCACAGCTTAACTTGTAGTTCCCCAAACATTCACTGTTAGCTGGTGGAAGCACCCTGTAACAGGAGTGTGCAGCAGCCCAAAGATAAAGACATCATTCTATCCCACTCCCCAAGGCGCTGATCTACACAGATACACACATGACCTCCCTGACAGCAGAACTTTAAGAGAGAGCATGGGTGAGGTAAATGAACAGGCATCCACAGTTGTACTTGACCCCTCTTCAGCATCTCCCGATACTCTGAGTTGGAGTTCCTAAGTATTTAGCTATAGGCAAGTCACAATTTTTGTTTTAATGGATCTGACTGATTATTGTTATTACTATTTGAGTGAGACAGGGTCTTATGTGTTCCAAGCTGACTTGAATTTCTGACTCTGCTGCTTCTGTCTCTGAAGTGCTAGAATTACATGAATGTACCACCCGGCCTAGTTTACGTGGTGCTGTGGATTAAACCCAGGGTTTCATACATGCTGAGCAAGCACTCTACCAACATAGCTGTATTCCAAGCCCTATTTTTATTTTAATAATTACTTTTTGAGCAGTTTTAGAAAAACTGAACAGAAAGCAGAGTTTCTGTATATGTCTTTCTTCAAGTTCCTTCTATTAAATTCTTGCCCAGTGGAAGAGGGAGGGAATAACTCAATGGAAAAACATTTCTTCTCCTTGGGAAAGCTATTATGAAAAAGGCTACTGAGATTGGATGGGGTGGTGTGAGAGGTGGAGATGGAAGGAGGAAGGAAGATAATGTCAGAGAAGCATAAGCAAAAGGTCAAAGAAAGACAGCACAAGGAATTCGCTGTTTAGTTATGGTTAGCAACAGTGAACATCCAGTATGACTAAACTCAGGAAGGACTTCTCCGCTAAGCGGAAGAGTGATACAATACTAGAATAGTGACTTAGACTACATGGTAGGGGTCTTGGGACATCAGCCATAAAGGAATTAGCAGAAACGAGGATAAAGTAAAGAATTTGCAAAAGAGAAGGATAATCTGAGCTACTTCACTGGAAGATTAATCTGAGTTCATAATGTGACTAGATTGTGACTAGACTCTAGTCATTCATTGGTGAAGTAAGAAGAGTCAAAATAGGTGACAATAATGGGGAAATGAAAAAAATTGGCAAATGACTGGATGTGACAGGAAGGGCTACAAATGAAAAATTGAAGTGACTTAGGAAAAGAGATAAGAGACTTCATTACACTGGGTCTGGAAAGCGGTAATTCAATGGCTATAATTTTTGAACAATTTAGAGGCTTACCATGATGGTACCTAACTATTCCTGAGTAAGAAATCTTAGTAATTACACGCTGACTATAGCAGAATGATAGTTAATACACAATGAATGAGATTAAGGTCCTATCTTCTGCCACATTTTAACCTGCTCTAATTATTTACTAAAGAGAACTGTATAGACAGATCCAGAAAACTGGACTTTGGCAAATTTAATGTGGCTTACTCTACCCCAGGTTCAATTATCTTTTATGTACCATTACATTACATTAGAATGGAAGTTAGATCATAAAAAAAATGAGATCATAGGGCCAAGCTTACCATTTACAAAGTTACCAAACATTAGAAAGTGAAAGAATGAATCTGCAGAATGATAAAAAGAAATCTGGGCTGGGGATGTAGTTCAGTTGGTAGAATGCTTGCCTAACATGCACGAAACCCTAGGGTCAGTTCCTAGTACAGAGTAAAAGCAGGGGTGGTTGCACATGCCTATAATCCCAGCACTTATGAGGTGGAACCAAGAGGATCAGGAGTTCAAGGTCACCTCAGGTATACAACCAGTTCAAGACCGTCATAAGCTGTGTGTCTGTGTGTGTAGTGGGGGTGGGTGGGAGTTGTACACATGTAAGTGTGCATACAGAGGCCAGAGGAGGACTTCAGGTGTCTACACCTATCACTCTTCACCTTATTGCCTCGTGGCAGTTTCACACTGAACTGAAAGCCTGCATTTCTGGGCTGGATGGCCAATGAGTTACTGGCATCTGCCTGTCAGCACGGCCAGTGATGAGGTTATGAAGGCACAGTCACGCCCGGCTTTTTACTCAGGTCCTCGGGCGTGCCCAGCAAGCACAATTACTCAGAGTCATCTCCTTGACTCTGGCAGTAATTGCATTCACATTTTTGTTTGTTAATTTTTAATCAGTACACAAAACAATAGTTTCATTATGTCATTTTTCAACAATTGTTTTCTTAAATGAAAGGTTATATTTTAATTTAAATATACAAAGGATTTGAATGAATTAAATTCAGAGAGGAACAAACTCTTGAGGCATGATTAGAAACCTGCATCTGTTTTCTATGTGAAACAGTTTGTTACACAGTGAAGGGCAAACAACACACTGTACTAAAACTTTGCTGGGATAAAGAGAAGTCAGAACCATGTGAGATGTCAAGCGTATCACTTTCCATTCAAAACAGACATTGCAGTATACACAAAGGGCTGCTCAACAATTAGCACAATCTAATTCCAGAACAAATTTGCCCTCTCCAAAAGAAACTCACACACGTCCTCAGTGAATCCCCAGCTGTTTTTCAGCATCATTTTTTTTATATCCTCCTCCCTCTCTTCCTTCTCCCATCTCCCTGTATCCACCTTTAATAGGAGGCACTTTCTGTCTTCATGCCTTCTCCTCTTTCCTTAAAAACCTTTTCTCCCCATCCCATGGCCCCCCTCTTAGCATGATCTACATTCGTACCCCCAGGTACACACATATAAAAATTAAAAGCTAAGATGTCTATAAGAGAGAAGATGGAGCACTCACTTCAGCAGTATATATACTAAAATTATAAGAGAATATGTGCTACCTGTCTTTCTGAGTCTGGGTTACCACATTAATATATTTTCCAGAGCCATTCATTCCCCTGCTTTTACAGTTAAATATGAGACCAAAGAAAGCGATCAAAATATACATATTCAACATCTAAGCCAGGAGGTGGTGTCGCACGCCATTGATCCCAGCACTGGAGAGGCAGAGGCAGGTTCTGTGAGTTCAAGGCCAGCCTGGTCTATAGAGTGAGTTCTAGGACAGCCAGGGCTATACAAAAACCCTGTTTCAAAAAAGAAAAGCTTAAATTATTGATAATATTTGAAATGTGGAAAACAACAGGAAGAAAATCAAACTGTCTGTGAATCTTTGTACTCAGAGATAGCTCTTGTTAACTTTTTAAGCTATACAGTACAATTTTTTTCATTTAAATAATTTGAACGAAGCCAGGAATAGTGCACACATACATAATTCCAACACTGGAGACACTGAGGCAGGAGGATCACAAGTTAGTACTGGCTACATAATGAGGCTCTGTCTTCAACCAACCAACCAGGGCCAGGTGTGACGGCACGTGTTTTTAATCCTAGCACTTGGAAGGGACAGGTAAGCAAGATCTCTATGAGTGTGAGGCCAGTTTGCGCTACACAGTGAGCTTTAGTCCAGCCAGGGCTACATGGCAAGAAAGATCCTGTCTCATCCACTACTCACCTCTCCCTAAAAACCCAACCAATGAACCACAACAAGTGCCCTTCTGGAGAAGAACGTGTATTCCTTTTTGTCTCATGAAATTAAAGACAGAGAGCTCTGTCGGCATGGTGGCACACAACTTTAATCCCAGCACTTGGGAGGGAGATGCTGGCAGATCTGTGAGTTAGAGGTCAGCCTAATCTACAAAGTGAGTTCCAAGCCAGCCAGGGCTACAGAGTGAGACTCTGTCTTAACAAACACACCAAAACCAAAATGAAACAAAAAGCACAGGCCTTTTGCTGATATGGTAAATCCTAGAGTCCCTGTACAGACTTATTATTACTGATGTATATGAGCATTTACTGTATGTGTAGGTGCTCATGAAAGCCAGAAGAAGGGGGTGTCAGATCCCCTGGAACTGGATTTATAGACGGCTGCGAATAGCCTGACACAGGTGCTGGGACTGAACTCAAATCCGCAGTGAGTGCTCTTACCCACCTAGTCAACTATCTAGAGCCCTGTAAAAATCTAAATGGAGGGCCAGGCAGTGGTGGCGCTAGCCTTTAATCCCAGCACTCGGGAGGCAGAGGCAGGAGGATCTCAGTGAGTTCCAGGCTAGCCTGGTCTACAAATCGAGTTCCAGGACAGCCAGGACTGTTACACAGAGAAACTGTCTCAAAAAACAAAACAAAACAAAAACCAACCAATCTAAAAGGACTAGCTAAGCACTGTAGTACATGCCTGTAATCTCAGAACCTGAGCTGCCAAGGCAAGAGGATCACAAGCATATATAGCCTGGGCTTCAAGAAAGAAATTCTAAGCCAGTACACTAGATAGTGATATAGTCCCTCAATAAATATATAAATAAATACTTTTTTAAAATTGGAAAGTAGGGCAGAGCTTGGGATGCAGCTCAGTGGTAAAATATTTTCCTAGCATAGGTGAGGCCCTAAATTGAATTTCCAGTATTTGGCGGGGGTGGGGTTGGGGTGTAAAAGTAAAATAAAAAAAGAAAATAGAACAAAAAGAAATAATTTGGAAAGGGAAATACTTTTGTTTTCACTTATTGTGCTTGTATAAAATTTTTAATGACTAAGTGGCAGACATACTGATTTAAAAAGATAGGATATTTAACTACATATACATATTTTCTGTTTACTCTCTGAATAAGTTTCAAAGTAAAACTTAAAGAATCTAGGATTCCTTTCATTTAGAAGCAAGTTTGATACAGACTTCTTTTTAAGGAAGGAAAAAAAGAGAGGATATAAGTCCTTCCAATATTTTTATATCATAGCATTGGCAGGTAAGGACTTTGACCTATGAGATCAAAGGTCCAAAGTTCAACAGCAGAGAAAATACCATGGAATCTATGGGTATTCAATAAATATTGATCGATGGCAATGACAAAGAAGTAAGGTTATTGTGTTTGGGGATAATGGAAAAATACAAAAGATAACATGATGCCTCCTGAAGGGAATTACTGTGACTGAAGCATCATTAAGGAAGCCTTGGGTAGATGGTGACTGGACAGAGCTATTACTCTGGCTATAGTAGCCCTGGAACTAACTAGCCTCACAACTAATTGGTCATTTAGACTATCTTCAAAGTAAGTATCTCCCACTGAAACCTAATAGACTGTGCATTGATCAACAATCGATGAAGCTGTTAAAATGATTGGGTTGGCTGTATAGTGGCCTAGTAATTTATTGCCCATAGAAAGACTATTGGATTACTCTAAATGTCACTGTGAAACTCAATTTTTGGAAGAACAATGCAAATTTGAAAGAAGGGTTATTTTCAACAATTTAACTTCAGTGCTAAAGAATTTACTGCAATAGAATAATATCCCAGCTGACTAAGGTGAATTGCTAGCACATCCCATTAATCACCACATTTTTTCTTGTTACCAGTCACTGGGTTTTGCAAGAGAACAAGAGAACCAACATTCAATATGAATGTTTATGGAGGCAGACTCTTTTAAGAAGGCAATTCATAGTAACAGAAACTCCAAGTTCCAAAATCCTGTCTGTGTGTATGCACAGGTGTACACATCTATGCTACACATGGAAAGGCCAGAGATTGATATTGGAGTCTGTCACTCCGAATCCAATTTTTTGAACAGGATATTTCACTAAACCTGAGGTTCATCAATTAACTAGACCAGCCAGAAAGCCGATCTCTTGTTTCCATCTCCCAGAGCTGGGGTTACAGCTATCTGCTACAATGCCCAACTTCTTATGTGGGCGCTCGGGGTCTGAACTCGGCTCCTTACACTTGTGCAGCCAGTACTGACCACTGAGCCATTTCCTTAGCCCCTAAGATTCCAAAATCTTAACATACTATAGATTGTATAACTTTCTCTCATTTCTGGCGTTCGTTGCTTCTCTGAGAATTGGTGCAAGGGTACCTGCTAGCTTAGAATAAGTTCTTTTCAACACCAAACTTTTTTTAATAGACACTTTGAAATTTTTTACATGTCTCAACAGTACTTTATTAAACTCTTACATGTTAAATGTGAAAACATATCCCTAACAACGTATTATCCATAATTAAATACAAGACTCATACTCAAGAGCTGGACATAATGGTACTTGCTGTAACAGCACTCAGGATGCTCCATCAGAAAAATCATGAGTCCAGGGCTAGCTGGAGCTATACAGCAAGTTTCAGGCCAGCCTGGACTACAGAGTCAACCCTGCCCTCAACAAAACTCTCACTCAGCAGAGCGATAAGTTGACATTGCACGCTGAGCATGGAAAGCACATGCCTGTAATCCCAGTACACAGGAGACAGAGGCAGGAGGACAACTGCAAGTTCAAGTCTTGACTGGTGTACCTAGCAAATTCAAGGCCAACCAGGGCTGCAGAGTGAGATTTCGTTTAAAAAACAAACAAGAGCTCAGTTGACACATGCCTTTATGCCCAGCACTGGGGAGGAAGAGGCAGGCAGCTCGTTGTGAGTTAAGGCCATCCTGGGCTACATAGCAAGTTCCAGGACAGCCAGGACTACATAGTGAGATCCTGCTAAAAAACAAAGAACAAAAGAAAAAAGAAAAAGAAAAGAAAGAAACCCAAAAAACAGCTGGGCAGTGCTGGCACACACTTTTATCCCAGTACTCAGGAGGTAGAGGAAGGTGGATCTCTGAGTTCAAGGCCAGCCTGATCTACAGAGCAAGTTCCAGGACAGCCTGGCTGTTACACAGAAAAACCCTGCCTCGAAAACAAAATAAAACAAAACAAAAAGAAATCAAAAAGTTCACATTGCATGATGCAGGGGAAAAAGGAAGCCAAGTTTGTGACCATCACTCTCTGCAACTGGTCATCAACAATTACTTATTTAAACTCTTTATTCTCTCATTCCTATGCTTGATTTTACTAAATATGTATAATTAAACTCACATAAATGGGCTGGAGAGATGGCTCAGTGGCTAAGAGCACTGGCTGCTCTTCCAGAGGACCTGGGTTCAATTCCCAGCATCCACATGGCAGCTCGCAACTGTCTGTAACCTCAGTTTCAGAGGATCCAACACCCTCACAAGGACATATATGTAGGCAAAACACCAATGCTCATTAAAAATATATATAAAGAGAAAAAATAACACAAACATGCTAAGTGAATATATGGTAGAGCTTCATTGCATAATGCAGGAATTATGGTTTTCCAACTATGTATATCATAATTGCACTACATTTTTAAAGACTGCAGGCCTAAAGTATCAATAATTCAGAATAGAAATCAAGAACTAGGCACAGTGGCACAGGCCACTAATCCCAGCATTTGGGAAGTAGAGGCACCCGGATCTCTTTGAGTTCTAGCTGAGGTAAGATCCTGTCTCCAAATAAACAAACATTGAAAAATCAATACCTGAACCAGAAACTGAATTTTAGAACAATCATTTAAACATGAAGCAGAAAACTGATATTCTTGATAATATTAGGTTAAAACACAGTAAGTAAAAGATCTTACCTGAAGAATATATTGTGTGAGGTCAACTGCTTCTTTTTTTTCATGTACAAGCAGAGTTTCTTTATCTTCTACAGTAATAATGTTAACTTCTCCACGACGTATTTCCCTTACACCTAACGGCCGTTTTCGAACACAAACTCTGATTTTCTCCATTTCAGTCCAAGGATTCTCTGAGGTGATCTGTCTGATATATGTTTACAAATCAACTTTAATTTTTAACAGGATTCAATTACTTAAATAGTCAAAGTATCAGCACATTTTGAGTATATTTAATGTAATTATTTTGGGGTTTTTGGTTGGTTGGTTGGATTGTTGGTTTTATTTTTAAGACAGGGTTTCACTTAGTAGCTCAAGCTGGTCTAGAACTTGCTATGTAGCCCAGGCTGGCCTGAACTTTCTTCCCTAGCCTCCCAAGTGCTGGGACTACAGGTGTGTACCATCAAACCCAAGTTTTGAGACAGGGTCTTGCTATGGTAGTGCAGGCTAGCTTGGAGCTCCTGTTTCTCTTGCCCTCACCTCCTGTGTGCTGGGATTATAGGCCTATACCACCATGCCAAGCTCACTTAAACAATCCCATATTAAATGTCAGCAAAGAGGAAGTTTTTACTGGCAAACCTCTGGTTTTCATCTCTGACCAACACCATCTCACTCTTTGTCCTACCCCCCCTACAAAAAAAAAAAAAAAGAAAGAAAGAAAGAAAGAAAAGAAAAAGAAAAAAGAAAGAAACAGGCTAGTAACCAAACTCTCAGTTAGCTCTAAGACTCGTGTGTTTGGCTTCTAAGCATGGTCTCCTAGTGCTCTTTGTGCCCCCAAACTCCAGTTGGTCATTCATCAAAATCTATCCGTATGCTGCTACTAAGACTCCAAGGCCTTCCCAAATCTTGCACACTTAACATTTTACTTGTCCATTAATCTAAATTCTTTTTTGGTGTGTGTGTCTGTGTGTGTGTGTGTGTGTGCGTGTGTGTGTGTGTGTGTGTGTGTGTGTGACACAACAGCTCTTAGAAAGCAGCAGCTGTGATCCCAGGCAGATGCCCCCAGACTTTATCTGATGTTTGTCCGATGCTGGGAAGCCAATCCAAGGTTTTGTGTACGCTAAGAAAGCGCTCTACCAACTGAAAGACATCCCCAGACCTTCTATCCTTTCTTTTTTTTAATCCTACTGGTTTACTAAGTGTTTCAAATTAGTTGGTGGGTTTCAATGCACTTTTCCTCCTATTCCTCATAGATATACTCAGCCTCTCCCTGTTCCTGCTCCTTTTTCTTTCTTTTCTTTCTTTCTTTCTTTCTTTCTTTCCTTCCTTCCTTCCTTCCTTCCTTCCTTCCTTCCTTCCTTCCTTCCTTCCTTTCTTTCTTTCTGTGTGTGGAAGAGGCCAGGGGACATCCTTAGGTGTCGTTTCTCCTCAGGATCTGTCCGCCTTGTTTTCTGAGACAGAATTTTTCACTAGGGCAAGCATCAGGGATGCACCTGTCTCTATGCCTCAGTGCTGGGATTACAAGCGTGAATCACCACACTGGCTTTAACATGTGTGCTGGGGATCGAACTTGTCCTTACGTTTGCATGGCACGCATCTTATCAACTGAGCTATCTTCCCAGGCCCCTGACCTCTTTTTTTGCCCCACTCTGATATGAACTCATTCATTAGAATATAACTTCTCAGAACATCTTTATGACTGTTTTTTTAGGTCCTGTCCACTACTACCTCAATCTCCTATTCAATACATTCTTTCAGCTGGTTTCAACACCCAGCATCTGAAGGACTACTCCTTGAGTCAGGGATACAAAACTAATGAGGTTTATTTGCTGAGCCTCATGTGGTATACATATCTAAGAACTATCCACTTACACAGAAACTTCTCTAAAACTAGGTTGTAAGAAAACAAGATCCATTTTCCCTCTTATTTTATTTTCATAAAAATCTTATTTTCATAAGGTTTTTGAAAACAAGTTTTTTTTTTTTTTAAAATCAGGATTAATAGTTTTGGTCTATGTAAAGGAATGCATTAGCAAAACAAATTGTTCCCTTCATTACACTTTAAAATTTATTTGATAGTCCCTTACAAAAACTTGGAAAATAGATTTTACAAAAAATCTAATACAAAATTATATAGTGATATAATTGCTTCATATAAATTCTGATTTTCTGAGCCTTCCAACTGGCTGGAAAATTATTTTTTTTTTGCCAGGATCTAAATTAGTTTTTACAACAAACAAACAAAATTTCCAATAAATCATAGTGCATGATTTTAAGACATCTTAAAGCACGTTTTATTATTTTAATTAAAATATGAGACTAATACATCATTTGAGGCCTGACATTTGATGATGAGCATATGGGGATTTATTTTATCTTCTTTTGCATATATGCTTAATTTTTCACAAGAAAAAGGAAACTATTTTAACCTATTATTTTGGAATCTACTTTTTGGTTTCATATTATCTGTTCCTTTATAAAATCTACTTTTTTGTTTTATGTTTTACTCTAATCCACTATTTTAACAGGGTTTTGGGTCAAAATCTCCAGACATTTAGCATTAATAACCTAATCATAGGAATCTAATCAAAGAGGACAGAAAATGCTTAGTCCTTTTTATTTTTGTTAGGCTTGGAGACAAGTTCTCGCAATGTGGCCTGAACATCCACAGTGCTAGGATTGCACATTACCACTAGGCCCAGCCAGTCATTTTTTAGAGTTGTGAGAGGATTCCAGGATGAGTCACATGGACAAAAAGCTTGTGGTTTGTGGTTTTTAAGTTCAAAAGGCAAAAAGGAAAGTGTGCTCTTTTCCTAGTGGGTATCTCTTGGTTCATTTGTTTTGGAGATAGGGTCTTTCTATGTGGCCAAGGCTGGCTGGAGCTCCTCAGCCTCTTGTCTGTCTTGTGAGTGCTGCCTTGCTGGGGTGCCCCATCATGCCTGGCACAAATGGTTATGTCTGTCATCTCTTACCTAACATCTAAGAGCCTCCAGATAACTTAATTATCTTCATACCTAGAGTCAGACATCACAGCTATTACTTAATATTTGTAAGGTAAATATAACGGCAATATTTACACTGAAATATACATTCTAAGTCATGATGTGTTAAGCAGTGGAAAGCAGTATTTTTATAAATAATTCTAATTTATATTTTCCTGTGTTCAATAAAAGACTAAAATAGTTTTTAAAAAGTTCACTCTTTCACCTTTCATATTTACAATCTATAGTTAAAGAAGAAAATAGCACTAAATCCTCTGTGCTCTGCTAGAACAAGAATTTCAAATTATATAGTACTTTCACCTATAAAACTAAGTCACCTTGGAGTGGGAGAGATGGCGCAGTGGTTAAGAGCACTGGCTGCTCTATCAGAGGACCCAGGTTCAATTCCCTGCACCCACATGTGGCTCAGGAGTTATTCGCCTGTAACTTCACACCCAGAGTATTTGACATGCTCTTCTGGCCTGCACGGTACCAGACACACATGTGGTGCAGAGTCATGCATGTAGGCAAAACATTCACACACATAAAATTTTAAAAACCTAAATCAACTAGTTTGGGAGAATAAAAAAGTACTCTGGTACTTTAGCCACTATAAGACCAGAGGTAAATACTTAATCTTGCCACAGGAGGTGGTGGTGCATGTCTTAATCCTAGCACTCAAAGCAGAGACAGGAAATCTTGGTGAGTTCGAGGCCAGCCTGGTCTACAGAGTGAGTTCCAGGACAGCCAGGGCTACACAGAGAAACCCTGTCTCAAAAACAAACAAACAAATCATGTGAATTGTGTGATTTTTTTTTTCCATTGTAGAAGGCCAGTTAACTACTTTGCTTTCGTGAATATACTAGGTTTATCATGTTACACTACAGTAAGTAACAAAATAGGTCTGCTAGAGGACGGACAACAGACCCTAGTAAGTAGCAGCTGTTTGTTTGATGTACATGAACAATATCAGCTTTTTGCTATCTGGAAAGTTCCAGTTCCTCATTATTCTGTCTCTACCCATTTACTTAAATTATTAATGCAAAACTTGTTCACTATCATTCATATGTTACAGTCATTTACTAGGAACAGAGTACTTTGCACTTCTCTAGTCACGAAGGAGAGATTTGTCTTTGCCTCTCCCAAAAATGTAAAAATAAATTATTACCTGCCACAAGAATGCGGGATTCCATAGTTATAGCCCGAAACATGAGAGACTCTTTGAATGACAGGAATATCACTATTTCCTAGTTTTGGAGAGAAGTAATTTGATGAAAAGAACGGAATGCTGGTTTCTGTTTGCATGTAAACACCAGCAGCAGAGGCATTCAGGGCTCTTATTTTTGTCTGGTCCCGGGACTCGTCGGGTAGCATGGGTCCCAGCACGTTCAGGTAAGTGGCCTGCTCCTCTACAGACAAGTCTGATAAGTCACATATTTCACTGCTGGCCGTTCTGGCTTTGCTATCAGCAGGAGAATCAAAATGCAGTTGTCTCCGGGGGCCAGATCTGAATTCCCGAGGCTTGGTGTACAGGTTGCTTGTCTGAAGAGGATGCTCTGGGCTACTGAGGGCTTTATCTTCCTCCTGCATAATCTTAATGATTTTGATAAGTTGGAAAAGACGTTTGCGGTCGTTCATGTCATGGACTCCCAATCTGGAGTAGTCCTTCATTGTAACCTTTGCTAATTCATCTATTTTCTGGAGGCCAAGTGCAGTAAAATGAGGATAATACTGTGCAAGTTCAGCTTCACAAAGACATTCATATAACCAGGACGCCATTTTTGTGACTAGATTTATATGAACTCTGAAGAAAAAGAGAAAAAGAAGTCATCTATATAAAGTAAACAGAATATATTCCTTTACAAATTAAAACGTAGACAAATATGCAGGAAAATGTTTATCATCCCAAGTTTCCTAGGTATGTTTCTTCTGAAATGATTAATTAAACAGCAGAGTTTATAAGCAAAGCTGTTTTATATATAGCATATGAAGTTATAATTTGTTCATCTGTTTAACAATGTTTCCTAATCATATATTTAAGTAAATATGTGGACACAGACATAACATAAACAACTTACTTATTGCTTGGGAGTTCCTTCTAACTTTGCAGTGTCTGCTTTGAATGCAGGTAACACACTGCTGAAATCTTGTTCTCAACCACTGATTGGAGCAGGACTAATTTTAGATGTTCAACTCAATGTCAAGGCATGTTGCACAACTGTTTCCTATGATTAATGAGCAAGGCTAAGAAGTCATTCAGAATAGAAAGCAGAATAAAGTAGCGACCACAAGGATAATGAGCTAACACAGCTCAGAGAAAACTGCATTTTTATCTGCTGTGTATTGGTAAGTTAGATAGAAGTGAAAACAACCAATTCAGAATCAACTCATTCAGTATTTCACATAATTCTAAAAGGTAGTCACAAATGTCTACATGAACAGAATATCAATCAAATAATTTTCCTAGGAAATTAATACTACAGTCACAACTTTGAATGACTACACAATAAAACACTTAAAAATCCAGAAATTTAATTAAACACTAACAGGTGAAGTAGTAATAATACAAAATCTTTGTCTATTATAAATCAGAATTCTGAGTAGTTCTCTATTATTCCTGTTAATCAAGCTCAAGTTCCTAAGATTAAAAATAACTTTAAATTGCTTTTAAAACATGTAATCAATATTTTAAATGTGAGCGTACATGTGGGTGTGCGTACACACGACTGCAGGGTCAGAAAAGGGTGTTGGATCCCCTGGTGATGGAGTGATACAGTTGGAAAAGGAGTCCTCCTTTTCAAATAGTACAAACTGTTAGCCACTGACCTGTCTCCTCAGCCTCTGTTTTGGTCGTTTTGGAGAGGAGTTTCTCTGGGTAGCCTTAGCCATCCTGGAACTCTCTGTAGACCAAGCTGGCCTCGAACTCACAGAGATCCACCTGCCTCTGCCTCTCGTGTGCTAGGATTAAAGGCAGCCACCATCCAGCCTGGTTTTTTTGTTTGTTTCTGTATAGCCAGTATACCCGAGGCTGGTCTGGAGTTTACTACAGTCCAGGTTGGCCTCAGACTTGTGGTAATCCTCTTGCCTTGGCCTCCCAATCTCAGGATTACAAACATGCCTAGCTTTTTTAAAAATTGTAAATTATTATTTATTTTATATGTGTGAGCGTTTTCTCTGTATGCATGTCTGTGCACCACCTGTGGGCCTAGTGTCCACCAAGGCCAGAAGAGGGCAATGGATCCCTTGGGACTAAAAGTTACAGACTGGAGTTGTGAGCTGCCAGGTGGGTCTTGGAATTGAACCCAAGTCCTTAGCAAGAGTGGCCAGTGCTCTTCACTGTGGGCCATCTCTCCAGCCCCTCATACTTTCTTTTTCAAAATGGTTTGATACTTCAGAGTTTTCAAAACTCAATTAATTATTGAAAAGTTGCTTTCATTTTAATTGATTTTTGTCCTTTCTCAGAGAAACAGTATGTGTATGTGTGCGCGAGCATTAAGGACAGCATAACAAGGACAACCAAGGAGCTCCAAATAACTAAATTTGGAGAAAATACTATTTAGGCAAAACAAAAGACCAAAGGGTCCAAGTAACATATCCTAAACTGACTCTGATATCGTCTGTTAGTGATAGGTTTCCCCTCTGCAAAAGCCCACAAAAGTTTTACAGTCCTTCCCTCAAGAGTGAAGTATATTTCTTCCCCACATTGCGTCTAGAATGGCTTTCTAATTTCTTTTGGGCAACAGAATACAGTGAAATAGACTGCCATGCCTAGGTCTGGAGACCCACCATAGCTTATTCTACTGCCATGTGAAGAAGTTTAGCCAATAGCCCAAGGCTTATACACTACTACTACTACTTTTATGGCCAAAACCAGATGTGCAAGAGAAGCTGTCTAGACTATGCAACTGGAGCGATGCCACTAGATCAGTGGTTCTCAACCTTCCTAATGCTGCGACCCTTTAACACAGTTTCTCGTGTTGTGTAACCCCCAACCATAAAATTATTTTCGCTGCTAATTCATAACCTTAATTGTGCTACTGCTATGAATCGTAATGTAAATATCTGTGTTTTCTGATAGTTTTAGGTGACCCCGTAAAAAGGTGGTTTGACCTTCCCACAGCCACAGGAATGACTCCAGGTAAGATCAAGTAAAGAACTATTAACAAAGCTTGGCCCAAATAAACGACTCACAGAGCTTTAAACAAATAAAAGGGCAATTGTTTTGAGCCACCAAGTTTGGGGCTAGATTGTTATATAACAATGATTACTATTTCACTTCTGAAACTTTGCCTTTTTTTGTTACAATTTTATGTGCAAATTTAGGAGCTATTTTAGGTTCAAAGAAAAACTGAGTAGAAAATAGACTTGTCAAATAGCCTGTCTCACACATGTACTCTTTTCCTTACTAATAAACCTACATTGATAAAGAATCATTACCCAAAGTCTACAGCTTATACTGGAGTTCTTACCTAGGGCTACAGAACTTATGAAATTGGACAGATAGTTCATGTATCCTCTATTTAAATAAAACATGGACTAGTTTGATTGCCCTAAAAATCCTGGGTTCTGTCTACTAACCCTCCCCATCCATCTATCCAATGATGACTAATGATCTCTTTGTCTGAGAGGTGGGGTTGAGGCAGGGTCTCACTGTGTAGCACTGGCTGTCCTGAAACCCACTACTGAAGACTAGGCTGGCCTGCCTCCCCAAGTGATGGGATTAAAGGTGTAAACCCCATACCTACCCAATGATCTTTTTACTGCTTCCATGTGGCTTTTCTAGAATGTCACACAGTTGGGAGCATGCAGAATGTCAGCTTTTAGACTGGCTTTTTCATTTCATAATTTAAATTTCCTTCAAGTCTTTTTATGGCTTGTTAGCTCATTTCTTTTCACTGCTGAAACCCATTTCCCATGTGAATGTGCCCTGGTTTATTTACTTGTTCACTTAATGAAGGGCATCTTAGAAGCTTACAGATTGGGCAATTATGAAAAAAGCTTCTATAAACACCTATGCAGTTTTTACACGGACATACCAAGGTGCATGATTACTGCACTGTAGGATAAGACATGCTTAGTTTTCTAAGAAATGCCAACCTCCTAAAGTGGCTGTACTATCTTCATTCCTATAAGCAACGATTGAGAATGCAGTTGCTTCTCATCATTTGTCATTATGTGCTACACTCATCCTTTCGACAGCTCAAGAGCTTTTCCCCAAATGAGATTTTTCATTTCGAGACTTTTTTTTCTATCATTTTACCCCAACACCTTATACAGTATCCAAACTAAACCATCAATCCCTTTATCACTGTTTTTTTTTTTTTTCTCCCTAGAATACCTGGCTTTGCTGGAAGGAGAGGGAATACATGGTACTCTGTGCTTCAGTAACCATAACAGCAGCTATATTTATTGAGCATTTAATACATACCAGACACTGTCTGGGCATTGTATCTCCATACAATCCTATAAAGGAGGTAAGTGTGTAACAAGTTACAATCACTCAGTGTTTCAGAAACTCACTTTTTTCAACTGTGAATTAGGAATGCCATAGGAGCTGGGCATCTGAAATGCCAACACTGAGGCAAGGGGAATCATCACCACAAGTTCAAAGCCAGCCTGGGCTATGAGACTCTACTTCTGGTTTGTTTGTTTAAAAAGACATTTGGGACCTAGGGAGACAGCTCAGTCAGTAAAGTGTCTCACTTGATTGAAGAACTGAATTTGATCCCCCTTTAAAAAAAAAAAAAAAAAAAAAAGCCAAGTGTGGTAGTGTTTGACTGTAATATCAGTGCTGGGGAGGAAACAGGAGGCTCTCTGGAACTCACTGGCCAGCCAAACTGACTGAATCTCAAAGTTCCAGATTCAATAAAAGATCCTGTGCCAGATAGAGCTCTGTCTCAAAAATGAAAGAAAAAGAAAAGCTGGAGAGCAACTGAGGGAGACACTCACTGTTCATGTGTATGTGCGCCTCCCTCCACCCCTCAATACCTGTTTGGTAGTGTAGACCTGTAATCCACGCACCTGGGAGGCTGACACAGGACTGACTGCCTTGAGTTTGAGTTCGGTCCCAGCAACAAAGCTATGTAGAAAGTTTGCGGTCAGTTTGGACTACATAATGACACCGTGCCTCAAGACACTGAAGGGGAAAAAAAGGCAATGAACCCCAAAATTCTTCAGGTTGAATATGGAAATACCTGTAAGGGTTGTGGGGGAAAGCTCAGTTTGTATTATGCTTGACTAACATGCATAAAACCCAGGTTTGCTCCCAGGCATTGCAAAACTCTAGGCATGGTAACATGTACCTACAATTCTAGCACTTGGAAGGTAGAGGCAGGCAGACAGAAGTTCAAGACATTCTTGGTTACAGAGCAAGTCTGAGGCCTGCCTGAGTGACAGACAGACAAACAAGCCCAGCATAATGACTGGGACACATTCAGTGTTCCATATTTAATAAGTGCTAGCAGTAATTACCATTGCTGTTGTTATTTCTGCCTCTCTCCTATCCTCACCACCTAGCACAGAACCGAGAACAGAACTTACTCTACCTTCAGAGTTTTGGTTTAAGCAAATTCTAAGCAGCTGTACTCTCTAGTTGGCTCAGCTCACCCACGGGAACAGACTGTAAGTGCTATGCATAAGTTGTGCAAGACTCTGTATTTTTGCACACCAATTCCCTTGGTGCCATACCAAACATTTCTCAGTTCAATTCTGATAACCACAGCCTCCACTGCATTCCTAATAAGTAAATGAGACTAAAATATTAATTTTGAAAGCCTTGAATAACCTATAATATCACGGGAAGAGAAAAATGTAATAATTTTTTTAAATAGCAGTAATTTGAACATGCAGATTAAGTAGGCACGGTCATGGGTCTAACACAGCTGCAGCCATCCCACCTTTCTGGGCACTACAGTTGGCCTACGTGCCTTTGTTTTCAAACTCAACATGCTTCTCCATAATCATAGTCCATTTTACAAAGGTTTATCCCCTCCTTTAACTCCTGAAATAAGTATCAGACTCACTCCTGCAACTTCAAACAAAAAACATTTGACCTACCACTGAGGCAAAAACCAAAATAAACTCCCAGATTTGGGGGATAGATGCCCTGAAAATTTTGCTCAGATGATAATTTTACTTTACTGATCTATCTCTGTCAAAAAGACAAATGTAAAGACTGTGGAGGGATATCAGCAGTAGGGTGCATGCTTAGTGTGAGCAGGGCCCTGGGCTCTGGAGGTAACTGTTCAGAAGTTAAGAGTGATTGCTGTTCAGGCAATGAAGTTCAGAGGCCTGGAGTTCAGACCCCAGCCCCACATAACAAACCGGGCAACCGGCAAATGCCTATAATTCTAGTTCTGAGGCATCTGATGTCTTCTGGCCTCTGTTCACCACAGGTACACGCATATGCACAAATATGCACACATATCACAATATGTGCACATAGAAGTAAACTACTACACAGCAATAAGTGTTGGTAGCTACTGCCTTTTCTAATGTGATTTGTACATATCACTCACACAGATGCACACATACATATAAAAATAAATTTTTATAGCTGGGTGGTGGTGGCACACGCCTTTAATCCCAGCACTCTGGAGGCGAAGGCAGGCGGATCTCTGTGAGTTTGAGGCCAGCCTGGTCTATAGAGCTAGTTCCATGACAGCCGAGGCTATACAAAGAAACCATGTCTTGAAAAACAAACAATACATAAATACAAATTTTTGTAAGCAAATTTACTACCCAGCAATTCTAACTCTAGAAACATCCTACAGCTACTGTGTACAAATATAAAATGACAGAAGTACAAAGTCATTATATCACTGTTGGTAATAGCAACGGAACGGAGACTCGTTAAATAAATTACAGTTGTCTTTCAAGTGGAATAATACTATGAAGCAATTAGAAAACTTAACTAAATTCTCCAATATTTACTGAAGAAAAAGAAAGCTTTCCAATATATAGCTAAATGAATAAAGCAAGGTACAGAATAGTTCATAAAGGCATCATTTGTTAAAGAGAAAGTTAATTGATCCAAAACAGCACTATAGCTTTGCTTATCGGGCATAAATATCCTTGGCAGGTTGCATGAGTAATGGCCGTAGTCTCTTGCCGGGAGGGAATGGGTAGTAATAGTGGGCAATCAGAAAAGTAGACTAGTAGATAGCAATAAGTGTTGGTAGCTATTATCTTTCCTATTGTGATGTGTATTCCACTGATGTCTCCATTACCCAGTAAGACCTAGAACACTGTTGTGCTTGTGCTTAATTCTGAAATTATTTAAAAAATTTTAGCCAGGTGGTGGTGGCGGCGGCGGCGCACGCCTTTAATCAAGTGGCAGAGGCACGCGGATCTTTGTGAGTTCAAGGCCAGCCTGGGCTACAGAGTGAGTTCCAGGAAAGGCGCAAAGCTACACAGAGAAACCCTGTCTCGAAAAAAAAAAAAAAAAAAAAAAACCCAAAAAAATTATGTGTATTACTATTTTGCCTGCATGTATATCTGTGCATCATATGTGTGTTCCTGGTGCCCTCAGAGGTCAAAAAAGGTTATCAGATCCCAGGAACTGGAGTTACAGACAGTTGTGAGCCACCACATGGGTGCTGGAAACTGTTTTGTTTTGTTTTTTGGTTTTTCGAGACAGGGTTTCTCTGTGTAGCTTTGCACCTTTACTGGAACTCACTTGGTAGTCCAGGCTGGCCTCGAACTCACAGAGATCCGCCTGGCTCTGCCTCCCGAGTGCTGGGATTAAAGGCGTGCGCCACCACCGCCCGGCGGGTGCTGGAAACTGAACCTAGGTCCTCTCAAGAGCAGCAAATGCTCTTTAATCACTGATGTGTCTCTCCAGCTCCATGATGCCATTACTAATTTTAAAAAAACACAAAAACAACATATTTCAGAGCTGGATAGATGGCTCAGTGGGTAATGTGCTTGCCGCACAAGCATGGAGACCTGAGTTTGGATCTCCAGCACCCACATAAAGACTAGGTGTGACACAACATGTCAGTAATACCTGGGACAAAGACAGAAGGATCCTCAGCACTTGCTGGCCAGCAGTCTAAGCAGGCTCAAGTCTGTCTCAAAAAATAAGGTGGAGAGTTGACAACATGGTTCAATGGGTAACAGAGCGTGCTGCACAGCCTAACAACTTGAGTTTGATCTCCAGGACCCACCTGGTGAGAGGAGAGAATCAATCCCAGCAAGTTGTCCTCTGATTTCCATGCATACACTGTGCAACATAAATTAAATAAATTAAAATAATTAATAAAATAATTAATTAAAATTAAAATAAATTAAAATGTAATAAAAACATATACTAAAATGTAAAGGCAGAGAACATTCTTATTTTAAGACGTTAAATAGGGTGGATCTTCATTTTAAACATCTGTCAATAAACCAAAGAGTACTAACTAATACAGATTACTAAATTAGGAGGCAAAAACCCAGCATGTAGTTCAGCTCTGCTAAAAATCTGAGAAGCAGATGTGATACATGGTCAAATTATTTAACAAGGATGGAGCTTGGGTTGTGTTTTGTTTTAGAGCTTTCTGCAATGTTAGAGATCAAACCAGAATTTTATAGGCCTTATCAATGCTAGGCAAGCACTCTGACACTGAGCTACCCCGAGGCCCTCTTAACTTTTTTTGTTTTTGTTTGTGTTTTGAGACAGGGTTTCTCTGTGTAACAGCCCTGGCTGTCCTGGAACTCACTTTGTAGAGCAGGCTGAACTCGAACTCAAGAGCTCCACCTGCCTCTGCCTCCCAAGTGCTGGGATCAAAGGTATATGCCACCATGCCCAGCTCATTAACTTTTTACATTTAAAACCAGACTAAAAACTACAACACATCATGAAATTATGTATGCTAATATATTCCATAAACTTATTAAAATGTATTTGTGATAGATTCTGTAGAATATGTATATCTACTAAGTGCCTGGTATAAAACAGACACAGTGAGCATCTACAGCATTTTTTAAAAAATCATAAAAATTCAAATATCACAAAATACATAATATAAGCCGGGTGGTGGTGGTACACTCCTTTAATCCCAGCACTTAGGAGGCAGAGGCAAGTGGATCTCTGTGAGTTCGAGGCCAGCCTGGTCTACAATATGATAGCTAGGACTGTTACACAGAGAAACCTGGTCTCAAAAAAACAAAAAAGGCTGGGCGATGGTGGCGCATGCCTTTAATCCCAGTGCTCGGGAGGCAGAGCCAGGCGGATCTCTGTGAGTTTGAGGCAGCCTGGTCTACAGAGCAAGATCCAAGACAGGCACCAAAACTACACAAAGAAACCCTGTCTCGAAAAAATGAGAAAAAAAAACCAAAAACTTTTTATAAAAATACATTTTGTTCAAATCAGAATCCAAACAACTTCCACACACTTGATTGTTATGCTTAAGTTTTTTCTTGCAAAGCAGTCCCATGTCCCCTCCCCAACACAACCTTTATCTCCTTTTCTTTCTGTTCCTCTGACTTCTTATAGAAAGATGAAATAAGTATGTTCCAAGCGTGGAGCTTAATACTAAAGAAATCACTCACTGCTTATTTGAAATTCAAATTGAATCTTATTTGGTCTAAATCTGGCAACTCTACATTAGAAGCAGCATCTACATTTCTGCAAAATGTTGTGTTGGTGTTATTTAGCGCATTTCATGCACATCCAGTCAGAATACACACAAATGTCTGCGAGGACTGCAGCCCGATTCCCTTGCTGACAGTCTCTCCTTACATTGTCCAGTAGTTTCATTCATTGGTGATCAATGCCTCCTCACTTACTTCATTAGGAGTTGCAAATTGGTGATTTTCTGATCCTCTCCTTCTTTAAGGAATTCTCCTTAGAAAACCTTTCTGGGAACTAGAGATGGCTCAGCAGTTCAGTGTACTGCTCTCGCAGAGAATTTGATTCCATTCCTAGGCATAAACATGGTGGCTCACAACTGGCAATAATTCCAGTTCCACGGGATCCAATACCCTATTCTGGCTCCAACAGCACCAAGCACATAAGCGGTACACAGACATACATGCAAGCACTTAAACATACTCACAAAAATTTTTAAAAGAGCCAGCAGGTGTTGGTGCACTCCTTTAATCCCAGCACTTGGGAGTTCGAGGCCAGCCAGGTCTACAAAGGGAGTTCCAGGACAGCCAGGGCTGTTACACAGAGAAATCCTGTCTCAAAAAAACAAAAAACAAAAAATGAAAACTTTCTGCTTTCTGTCAACAATTAGGGCTATTTGATTATTCAAAATAGAATTTTTACATGAAGGCAAGTATAAATGACTTTTTTTCTTTAAATTTTCAATTCATAAAGAATGTCCTACTTATTTTAAATGGTATCAGGTGACTTATTTCAGGATTTTAATGGGATTTTTTTCATCATACCCATGATTAATTCTAGCATTTTTTTATATTCCATGTTTTTCATTCAATTGCCTTAAGCCTTTGATAGCTTCATCATGCATATTTTCTAACCTGAAAATAAGCTTTCCTCCAATGAACACATGGCTGTAATAATTAGCCACCAACAGACCTAAATTCAGGTGAAGGTTATGCATTTCCAGTTAAGTACAGAGGGCCTGGAGACGTGAGGGGGTGGGAGGGGAAGGAAAGAGTAAACTTGTTCTTTGGAGACCTGCAGAGCTCCAAACACCCCTAAGTAACTACTCTAGAGTCATTGCTACGTACTCCATACACTCAGCCATCTCTCTAGGCCCTCCATGTTACCTCTAAAATACAGCTGTGACTTCCAGAAATTTTATGAAGGAATTTAAACTATTAAGAGATGAGACATACAGGATGAGACCAGCTGGTGGTGACACACACCTTTAATCCCAGCACTCAGGAGGCAGAGGCAGACAGATCTCTTGAGTTGAGGCCAGCCTGGTCTACAGAGTTCCAGGACAGACAGGGCTACACAGAGAAACCCTGTCTTGAAAAAAACAAACCAAACCAAACCAAACCAACCAAACAAACAAAAAGGAGAATACACGATGAGAATTTTGAAAGTTAAACTAATTATCATTTTACTTATTATCCACCTCCGTACACACCAGAATTAAGAATTTACCATTAAGGGGGCTGAAGAGATGGCTCAATGTTAAGAGCACTTACAGCTCTTGCAAAGGAGCAGGGTTCAGTTCCCAGCACCCACATGGTGGCCTAAGACCATGTGTAACTCTTGTTCAACGCCTTCTTCTGGCCTCCAAGGGCACCTGCATGAATATGGTGCACATAAACTCACATAGGCACACATATATACACATAAATTATACAAATAAATAATTTCTTGTGTGTATTTTGAGACAGGGTCTATGCAGTTCTGGCTGTCCTAGAACTTGCTATGTAGGCCAGGTTGGCTTATTCTGCTGAGATTAAAAGTGTACACCACCACAACTGGCCTAATAAATTGTTTTTAAAAAGATTTTATCTTGAAAAACCAAACCAAAAAAAGGAATTTATCATTAAGGCTGGGAAGATGACTCAGTGGACTCTCTTGTCCCATATGCTTAAGTTTAAACCAGAGTTCAGATCCCCAGGACCCATTTAAAAGTTGGATAGGTATGGGGCTGGAGAGATGGCTCAGAGATTAAGAGCACTGACTGGCCTGGCGGTGGTGGCGCACGCCTTTAATCCCAGCACTCGGGAGGCAGAGCCAGGTGGATCTTTGTGAGTTCGAGGCCAGCCTGGTCTACAGAGTGAGATCCAGGAAAGGTGCATCTGTCTCAAAAAAAAAAAAAAAAAAAAAAAAAAAGAGCACTGATGATCTTCTAGCGGTCCTGAGTTCAATTCCCAGCAACCACATGGTGGTTCACAACCATCTATAATGAGATCTCTTCTGGTGTACAGGCAAACATGCAGGTAGAACATTGTATACATTTAAAAAAAAGTTGGGTAGATGTGTCAACTGACAGTCATCCCAGTCCTCCAGAGACAAAACCAGGTAATCTCTGAGAGACGCTGGTTCACTAAAACTACCTGAATCAGCAAGCTCTCAGTTCAGCTGAGAGACCCTGACTCAATAAACAAAGTAGAGGGTAATCAAGGAAGACATCCAGCATCCACTTCTGGTCTCTTCATGCACACACACACACATATGCACAGACATCTGCCCATACACATGCAATAAAATAAATAGTCTTATTACACTTTAACCCTAAGGATGTGAATGGAGTTCCTTGACATAAAGGTAAAAGGATAAAATAACCAAAAAGAATCAAAACAATTGGTTAAATATAATACAAGACAAACTTTTTTTTGGGGGGGGGAAGGGGGAGGGTTTCGAGACAGAGTTTCTCTGTGTAACAGTCCTGGCTGTCCTAGATCTCACTCTGTAGACCAGGCTGGACTTGAACTCACACAGATCTGCCTGCCTCTGCCTCCTGAGTGTTAGGATTAAAGGTGTGTGTCACTACCACCTGGTCTTATCCTGTATTCTCTTAACAGTTTAAACTGCTTCATAAAATTTCTAGAAGTTACAGCTATATTTTTAGAGGTAACAGTGAGGGGCTAGAGAGATGGCCTGGCCTATAAGACAAGCTTTTAATAAGTTAAATATTTTAGAATATAGAGATGATGGAGAACACCTTTTAACCCAGCCAGGCAGAAACATATGGACCTCTGTGGATTCCAGGCCAGCCAAAGTCACATAGTGGAACCCATCTTAAAAGTAAGTAAATAAATAAATATTTTAGGAGGTTTGTCTGATCTCAAACACCCTTGACAATAACTAGGTCAAAAAGATTCCAAGAAAAATGACAAATAGGTAAAGGAAGTTGGGTGTTAAAGTTGACGACTGTTGATTTGGTTTTGTGTTTATACATTCAGTAATGTTACTGGATCACCAGAGCAAAGAAGACAAATTATTTGTGCTGCTGCTCTTCCTCCCTTTTGTACCCATGGCAAAAATCCAAATAATCTATTTTGATGTTCTTTCTTATTGTGTGCCATGAAACTGCCCAGAATCTCTCTTCTGGCTTGTATATATGACAGCATACAATTCCATAAGCTATACGACAGCTCTACTCACCTGTGAAACCACAATTCAGATACAGACCCACTACCCTCAAAAGACTCCAAATGCCTGTTTGCATGCCCCCTTTCCTACTGTTCTGGCTTTATGTATTACTTATATTTCCTAAATTTTACCTAAGTGGAATTATATTCTCTTATTTCTGGTGTCTTCCATTTGCCATAAAGATTTTGAGATTTATCTGAAATGCTATCACTATCCCTTCCTTCTACTGGAGAGGAGAAAGATCCATACTGAACCTGTGTGTTGGCCGGAGTAACAAATGACTTCCAGGATTGAACTGAAGTCTTCTCATGTCTGACTCTTGTTCCTTCCACTACCTCTGACAGGCCCAGTCACTTCCCCCTTAGCTGACCCCTACTGCATGGAGTAGCTCACAGCTGTCACTACCAGAAAAATGAACTGCAAATTAGTGAACCCCAGGGTGAGGGAGGATGGTGGGCAGATTTTTTACATACTGGCTGTCCTGGTATTCAATAGCACAGATATTCAGAGCTATCCTTTGTGGTAAGCCTGGAGACTGCTAGCTCCCAGCTGTTGAGGTAACAATCAGAAATAGTTCTGGTATGCCAACAGCAAATTATCCTTTAAAAAAATCAAGAAAGCAATTACATTAATTGTAGTTACCAAAAAAAGGGAAAAAAAAAAAGGAGAGAAGGAAGACAGTATCTAGGAACTTTAACCCCAGCATTCTAGGGGCAGAGGCAGGAGGATCTCTGTGAGTTCCAGTTCCAGGTCAGTGCCTGGTCTACATATCAAGTTCCAGGACAGCCAGGGCTACATAGAGAGACCTATTTAAAAAAAGAAAGAAAGAAATGAAGGGAGGGAGGGAGGGAGGAAGGAAGGAAGGAAGGAAGGTGTGGTGATACATTGTGTCCCCCAATATACTGTTTACCTGAGGATCAGAGGAAAAAGCCAGCCACTATATTAACATACAAGTCAGGCAATGGTAGCACATGCCTTTAATCCTATCACTTGGGAGGCAGGGATCTGTCTGGATCTCTGTGAGTTCAAGGCCACACTGGAACATAGCCAGTCATGGTGATACATGCCTTCAATCCCGGCACTAACCACAGAGGTATAGAGGTCTGTACAGACAGACAGGAAGTGACAGAGCTGAGCAGGAAGAGGAAGTGATGTAGCTGGATTGAGAGAGCAAATGAGAGAACATAACAGAAAGGTATATAGGTGTGGGTAGACAGGAAGTAGCTCACTTTGAAAGCTGTATGACACCAATTGAAGTGTCTGGACAAAGTACAACTTTACTTTTACTCTGGATCAAGCCAGTGCACTACTCGGAAAAGAAGAGCATGCACACCAGGGCGGGAGGTGCATCTGCTTTTTTCGTTTTGTTTTTTTTCTGAGACAGGGTTTCTCTGTGTAGCCTTAGCTGTCCTGGAACTCGCTCTGGAGACTCTCTTGGTGTTGAACTCAGAGATCTGCCTGCCTCTGCCTCCCAAGTGCTGGGATTAAAGGTGAGCACCACCACTGCCTGGCACACACCTGGTTTTTATTCTAACATAGGTAGTGACTGTGTCTTTTCCTCATTGGCTGGGGCCTGACCTCACAGTCTTTCTCAATTGGTTAGCTTTAAAAGAATTGGCATAAAGGAAATGAAGGAAAAAGGGATGGGGAAGGCCACTTAAATCATTCAAATTCCGAGACTGTAACAGGGCCTCTGTGTAAACAAAAGCTTAGCTGCTGGTGGTGGCGGTGGTGGTGGTGGTGGTGGTGGTGGTGGCGGCGGTGGTGGTGGTGGTGGTGGAGGATTTAAAACATCTGTATACAGTTTTAAAAGGTAGGGAAGATCAAAAGATTTGAATTTGTTGTCAAACAAAACAAAACAAACAAACAAACAAAAACACTCTACAGTGTTTAACAGGAAGACTAATACTTAATGTTTCTTATGCTCCCAAGTGCTGGGCTTACAAATGTGCAACCAGGTCTAGCCAGAGTCATTATTTTACAATTATATAATATGAAGACCAAACAAAGATTTTCTATGTTGTGGAAATTTTACTTTTTCTTTGTTAGGACTTTGGAAACGAGTTGAAATGATTATATTGTTTTTCATACCTGTTTTTAAATGACAGCTGCTAGTAAAAAAGAAGAAATTTCTGAGCATTTATACCAATAAAACTTATGGCAATCTAAAAAGAAAAAAAAGTCTGTGAAACAAATGCATATATACTTAATGACTCAGAAAAAGTCATCTGTTCAAAGCTGCCCAGGGGCAGGCAGGATGGATTTCTGCTAACAGTTTTTTTAGGTTTATCTGCCTTTAGATGGGGACAAGTCAGTAAGTGTGAGGAACCCTACAGTGAGTATCAAAATTCAAAAAATGTAAATCTCAGACTCTAATGTTGCCTGCTTGTGTGTATGTATCAACACACATCACACACACACACAAAGTTAAAAAGAGATACAATATAAACTCAACATTCTCCATTACTTTTCATAAAAACATTTCTGTACTTCAGGTTAGGTATTAGATCCCTAAGAACACACAGAAATTCCATATTCCAAGAGGCAAATGCAAAGTTAAATAATACAGTATATACTTTCCCCTCAGGAGAACCAGTTACTTTAAACTCCAGGGGTCATCCTATCTATAGATGACTGAGCTTTACAGAGGACAAAGGACGGGGACACCTGTTTAAAGCAACAGCTGCAGAGGAACTCGAACAGATGGGACTTGATGGAATTCCTAAGGCCAGGCGTGGATTTCTGGACACTAATCTGTAAGTCATATTACTGTCATATTACTTTAAAAAAAAAAAAACTACTGTGAGATTATTTCTATTTGTAACTGAAAAAAAAAAGTTCATTTACAGTTAACTATAAATACTCTGTGATGTGCTTCAAGACCCACCCTTAACAGGCTTATTAAGTTTTTAAGTTTGGTGGTAATCACCTAAAAATAAACATAACAAAATTGCTGAGCCCAGTCATCTTAAGCCAACACAAGTATACTAGTCTCTAAATACAAATTCTAAATGCGCTCCCAGGGACAGGTAATAACCAATGCTGGGTTTAAATTCAGTGGTTTATTTTTAAAATTTTGGTCTAATCCAATCTCAGGAAGCTGTCATGTAAAAGATTTTTGCCAGTTTGCAGGCATAAAACCATGTCAACAAACCATATCTCATGTGTTTACCTGGAAAAATAATGGCTACAATCAGTCTTTATAAATTTCCAAGCTGGTTGGGTGGTGGTGGCATACACCTTTTGTCCCAGCACTCAGGAGACAGAGGCAGGAGAATCTCTGAGTTCAAGGCTAGCCTGGTCTACAGAGTGAGTTCTAGGACAGCCAGGGCTACACAGAGCAACCGTGAAGAACCACCATTGCTACAACTGTTCCTGCCAATATTACTACTACTGCTGCTGCTGCTATTATTACTACTACTACTACTACTACTACTACTACTACTACTACTACTACAACTGTTTCTTGTTTGGCGTGTAGCTCAGTAGGAAAGCATTCGCCAAGCATGCTCAAGGCCCTTGGCTCCAACCCCAGCACTGGAGAACTAGGTCTTAGCCACGCTATGTTATTTAGGCAGACTTCAACTCTTGGATTAGGGTAATTCCCCTGCTTAAGCTTTCAAGCAGCCAGGACTACAGACTACAGGTCTATGTTATTATACTTGACTCCATTACTTATTTAACTGTGTGTGTGTGTGTGTGTGTGTGTGTGTGTGTGTGTGTGTGTGTAGACAGGGTCCCTCTACGTATCCCCGATGGCCTGAACTCACTAAATAGACCAAACTGGCCTTGAACACACAGAGATCCATCTGCCTCTGTCTCAGGAGTACTGGGATTAAAGATGTGCACCACCACACTACCAGCCTCATTCAACAAAACTTGTTAAGGACCTACTCTACACAAACTTTGACTAAGTTTGCTGAGTCTCCATGGAGAAACTGGATTAACAGATCATAGACACTAGATGAAAAAGAGACATGAGAAAAGCTCAACCCTTCGCTATACAAATAACAAAACAGCAACCTAGAGAAACTGCTATTTCTTCTACAATGGAAGATAAGAAAATCATAACAGGGCTGATGAGATGGCTCAGATGTGCAGAGTGCTTGCTGCTTGTCCAGAGCCCACTTCAATCACCTGTATCTCCAGCTCCAGAGATCAGATGCCCTCTTCCGGTCTCCCTGGACCCATACACAAGTGTGAGTACACTTACTGACACATATATACATATAAAAATAAATCTTTAAAATAAGAAAAGCAAGCCTTTAAAGTGCCTTTAATCCCAGCACTCAGGAGGAAGAGGCAGTCGGATATCTGAGGCCAGGCTGGTCTACATAGAGTTCCAGGATAGCCAGGTCTAACTTTATCTCAAAAAAGAAGAAAAAAACTTAAAATAAGAAAAGCAGGGAACAATGAATTAATGTATGCATTAGTGATCAGCTTGCTTTCTCTACTCTTATACTGTCCAGAATTTGTCACCCACAGTGAGCAGGTCTTCCCACTTCAATTAATACAAGTCAATCCTCCATAGATATCATCTTCTCCCAGGTGATTCTGGATTTTGTCAAGTTGACAATTAGCACTATATATCACAATATCTAAACCACAACAGTTGTTATACTTTTTGTTTTGTTTTTCGAAACAAGGTTTTTCTGTGTAGCCCTGGCTGTTCTGGAATTCACTCTGTAGACCAGGCTGGTCTTGAGATCCAACTGCCTCTGCCTCCTAAGTGCCGAGATTAAAGGTGTGTGCCACCACCGCCTAGCAATATTTTTAATCCTTTCATTAAAGTTAACTCTGAGCTATGAATTTCATATAAGGAAGAATAATCAGCAATAATACTGTAAATATATAGGCCACAAGTCAACAATAAAATAATCTTAGAAAAACAACATCTTGGAAACTTAATAGGCCTATTATGGATACTTGGTGAATGTATAGAGGCTGAGTTGTTAATATATACTGAAGAGAGTGGCCACAAAAATCTCTCGGTAGAATATAAATGCAAAGATAAAAAGATGTTTTAAAGGCTGGCAAGAGGGCTCAACAGATAAAGGCACTTCCTGCTTTTGGCACACACGCACGCACACACACAACACGCACACATGCACACACACACACGTAATGTAAGTGAAAAAATTAAAGCTCAAATAATTGATTATATTTTCCAAAATGTAATCACGAAATAAAAGGAGAAAATCCTCTGGCATATAACAACACAATGGTCTGTTTCAAGGAAATACATTTAGGAGCCTGAGAAAAGGTACTGGTAGATCAGACTGTAATGTGGGAGCTATCAACTCAGTTTTACCTTTCACAGAAGGTGGAAATCCCAACGTTGAATTTTCAGGCTCTTTTGTATAAGAGATTAGGTTGTCCTCTTTCCTCTACCTGCCCCCAAATCATCTTTGAATGGAACAAGGCAGGAAAGAAAATAGAATCTATTTGTAGTGAGTCAAAGTCAACTGAACAAATATTTCCTAAAACTCTACTCTGTGTAAGACATTGTGAAAACGCTTGTTTTATCTCAGAGTTCAAAATTATACGAGAAAAAAGAAGGTTTCCGGAAGTACATAAAACAATCCAAAGTCGAACAGAAGCGCTCTGAAGAGTGTGTGTTCAAAGGCAAGAGGACGGACTCAGAAAGCCCCAAGAATGGTGGTTTTCGAGACAACTGCTGAAGAAGCCGTGGATAGGCAGACGAAACGTGGGAGAGTATGTGAACCGTCCAAGACCCAGAAGCCAAGTTCTAGCTGCCCTGCAAACACCGGTCTCCGCACGCGCCGAACCGCGGTCAGGCGCACCCTCTCCCGCGCAGGCGCAGGGCTTAAACCCGCTAGCCTGTCTCACCTCGGGGACTTCTGGGCTCCTCCTCAGTCAGTTTTCTCAGAGGTCAGGAGCAATTGAAATAATGCCGTCTGGAGAAAGCCCTAAGGCCGGGCTACCAGCGCGTCCTGTCCACCCGCCTCAGGCGTCTGCCAGGCCACGTCCCCATGGCAACGCCGCCAAGCGCCAGTTCGAACGCGCGCGCTGACGCCCGCCCGCCCGAGCTCCCGCAGCGCCGACCAATGACCATTCAGGGAGCCTGCCGTCGTTTGCCGCCGTCTCCTCTAAAAAGCCAATCAGGGATCCGAAGAAACAGGGGGCGTAACCACCTCGCCACCAATGGTTCCGCTTGCAGAAGATCTCGCGACGTTCCCAGTTAGAGAACCGCGCCCCAGAGGCGGGTCCAAGCGCCTGATGCCCAATTGTGTGGCTCGCCTGAAGTCCAGCCGGGCTTTTCTGATTGGCTGGCGCGCTACGTCTCCGTTCAAGGACTGCCTCCTGCCTCCGTCCTGCGGGTGAGTGCCGTGGGGCTCGGGGGCGGGGGGCGTGGGTAGTGTAGCGTCCTGCCGACCTGTTGCTGCGCGGTCGCAGCTGGCAGTAAGGTGTGTGTAGGCCAGGCCCCATCCACTCGCAGGGCCTCGGTTTATCGCTCTGCATTGAAAAAGAAAAGGTTCAGTGGTTCTGGGGTCCTCGCCACCTTCTGAGCAGTGATGGTGTGGGTCGGAAGAATCCCAGAGACAGGAAGGTCTGGGTTTGGGATTTTTAGCGGGCCAGTCATCATACCTTCTCCTGAGGCCTCAATATTGCTTTGTTATCGATTAAACCCTACCTGCATTCCAAGATATATTTTGTTAATTTTATATATTAATTTTTACTTATTTTATCTGTCTGTGTGTGTGTGCGCGCGCGCGCGCATGTGCCTGCCAGAATTTATGTGCACCAAGTGCATTCAGGTCCCTCGGAGGCCAGAAGGCATCAGATACCAGGAACTGGAGTTAAAAGCCGATTGTGAGACACCTAGTGTAAACCTCAGTCCTTTGGAAGAGTAGCGCGTACTCTTAACCATTAAGCCGCCTCTCCAGCCCCCAAAGATTTTTTTATTTCTTGTTTGCACTGTTCATTGAATAAATGCTGAGACAGAATAAAGTCACAAGACTCTCATCTTAAGAGAAATAAAAAAGTGAAACAGCTTAAATCGAGAACAATCAAGTTGCCAAACACAAAATGTTTACTATCCAGTGGAGATTAAGGTTAATGATGTTAGAAGTTTGGCATGCCTGCGTTTGAAATATTTCTGGACAATAGTTTTTCCCTTTTCTGAAAAATGATAGTAATGCCTCCCCGGTCTGCAAAGAAAATAGTGAAGAAATGAAGGTAACTTGGCACAATCCCTGATGGGTAATAGCTTCTCAGTCAGAAAGGGGCCTCCGTCATATTAAGAACAAATACCCTAGCCAGCATGTATGCAGTGTACTTTATAATGAAGTGCTCTTTTTAGCTCAAAAAGTGTTATTTCAGGGGGAGCTGGAGAGGTGGTTCAGCCCTTACTGGATCTGTAGACCAGGCTCAAACTCACAGAGATCTGCCTGCCTCTCCCTCCCAAGGGCTCTGATTAAAGGCATGCACCACCACTGCCTGGCTGAAAAAAACACAGTGGTTTATTTGGCTTACTCTTCCACATCACTGTTCATCATTGAAGGAATAGGATAGGAACTCAAACAGGGCTGGAATCTGGAGACAGGAACTGATGCAGGGGCCATGAACGAGTGCTGCTTACTGGCTTGCTCCTTGTGGCCTCTTCAGCTTGCTTTCTTATAGAATCCAGGACCACCAGTGCAGGAGATGACCCCACCCACAATGGGCTGGACACTTCCACATCAGTAACTACTTAAGAAAATGTTCTGCAGCTTGCCTACATCTTATGGAAGCATTTTCTCAAGTGAGGCTCCCTCCTCTGCAATGAGTCTAGCTTGTGTGAGGTGGACATAAAACTAGTCAACACATGGGTTGTCAGAGTATCTATGATGGAAACAATTCTTTTTTCTAATAAAAAGTGTCCAATTTAGGAAATGAAGAATGGAATGAAATATTACTGAACTTTAGACCCAGTTTCCATTTACCTTGCAGACAGTCTATAGCACTTTAAATTCAGCTCAGTTCAAAAGGAAATGGGTAGCTACTTCCTCTTCCATGCAGTTACTCAAACCAAACATCTCTTCTGGCTCTGTTGAACTTATGAAATCTCTCAATTAGCCAATGAAATATCAACTTTGTCAATGATACTTAAGATATCTCACACCCACCCCTTCTCCTTTCTCATAGTCTCTTTCTTAATCTAGTTTCCTGTCACTTACAAGCTGTTGAAATAAGCTTGTAACAAGAAGTCTCTTCGCGAGCAATTTTTTCTTCCAATTTGTTCTCTACCTTGCTTACTGTCAAAATGCTTTTGTAAAATGTCAATCTGACAAAAATACGCTTTACCTAAAACCAGTAGTCCTTATTGTCCACAGGATATAAATTAAGACAGGCATGGTGGCATGCCTTTAATACCAGCACTCCAGAGGCAGAGGCAACGGATCACTGAGTTTGAAACTAGCCTGATTTACATAGAGAGTTCTGGGTCAGCAAGGGCTACATAGTGAGACCCTGTCTAAAACAAAAATAAAATTCAAAAAAACAATATAAACTAAGTTGCTTACCGATGGAATGCCATTTGTGTGTGAAGTCCTTATGATGGTGCTCCAGAGATGGTTCAGTTCAGACATAGAGTATATGCTGTACAAGTATAAGGAATGAAGTTTGACCCTAACACCCCAATGAAAACACGTGCATGCACGCATGTACATCCTATGGGGTACCCTTTTGACCTAAAGATCCTTTTTTACTGTCTTTCTGCTCCCCACCCCCACCCCACTCCCCGCCCCAGGGTTTCTGTGTATAGCCCTGGCTGTTCTGGAGCTCTGTACATCAGGCTGGCCTTGAACTCATATCTGCCTGCCTCTGCCTCCCAAGTGCTGGGATTAAAGGCATGCACCACCACTGCCCAGCCTGTCTTTCTTTTTTGGGGGTGGAGTAGGGTGTTCAAGACAGGGTTTCTCTGTGTAGCCCTGGCTGTCCTGGAACTCTATAGACCAGGTTGGCCTTGAACTCAGATCCACCTGCCTCTGCCTCCCCAAGAGCTGAGATTAAAGACATGCGCCACACTGCCTGGCCAGCCTATCTTTCTAACTTACATACATCTTTATGATGTATGAAACACTTTGTAACATCTGTTTGAATGCCTTTTGCTTTCACTAGGCTGTGAACCTCTAGAATGTGAGAGATTTGTAGTGTTAAGTTTCAATCCAGCCATACAGAACAGCAGACAACAGATAAAGGAATTCCCTCTGTAGGCTCAGTATTAGAATCACTTAAGTTTACTTTCCACAGCTGAACAGCAGATGGCACTAAAAGGCCACATAACAAAATTTCCCTAAGAAATACTTTTGTCCAACCTTGTCTGACTTTGCCCTGATCCTAGAAACCAAATTTCTCCCTCAGCCAAATAGCAAAGATTGCAAAATGATTCAGGAGCTTGATCTCCCAGGGAGGAAACAGAGGCCCGGAGAAAGGGATAGTTGAGGGAGCATTTTCATATAATTAGGGTTTTTTTCCTTTTATTATTATTACAAGAAAACTGTATGTGGACAGATGCCTCATTCTTCCTCCAGAAACAGAAGGAAGCTGGCGAGTTGAGAAGGCCATTGCTTAGGGAAGAGAGAGAAGGAGAGTAGTCATATGGAGCTGCCTGTGAGCAAGCGGAGTTGGTCTTCCTCCTCAGCGGCCTGTGGAAATTTTCTAGACACCAGGTTTAGACAGAACATGGTTTTAGGTTCCCATTTCTTCGAAAACGGCAGTGGGGTCCTGGACACCCTTGTCAAAAAGGCACTTGTAGGAGCCTCAGGCTACACCTTCCCCTCCTGAGTTGGCTTTGGTTTCCTCCATCTTCCCTGCCTAAAACCTGTTTGGTGGAAAAGTCTTCAGATGAGTACAGATTAAAGACTAAGGAGTTTAAAACTGAGGGTGATTTTATTAACTACTTGTGCATGCTCTTGGAGCCCTGTGTATGTACCCTTAACCCTATTTCATGATAAGCAGAGCTGCTAAAGGTTAAAATAATAATAATAATTACAGGCTTTGGAGTTAGATTTCTCTGGATTCAAATCCATATTGGCAGCCATCTATGCCACTGGGCAAGTATTTTAATCTTTCTTTATGTTTATTTTGTTTCTTGAGACAGGATTTACGTGGCCCAGAAAGACTTCAAATTTATATGTAGTGAAAGCTTGATAGCCTAATCCTGCTGCCTCTCTGCCTTCCAAGTACTGGGGTTACAGGTGCAAGATATGGGTCACTAGGCCTGGTTTAACCTTTCGTAAGATTTCAGCTTTG
Source organism: Peromyscus eremicus (assembly GCF_949786415.1). Classification (NCBI taxonomy): domain Eukaryota; kingdom Metazoa; phylum Chordata; class Mammalia; order Rodentia; family Cricetidae; genus Peromyscus; species Peromyscus eremicus. The sequence goes on from NC_081417.1 coordinate 62,415,822, forward strand.
AGAAAGGCACATTGTGTAGGCCTTTGTATGCATTTGGAAGGCAGAGAGGTGGATCTCTGAGTTCAAGACCAGCCTGCTCTACATATCTCATTCTGAGCTATAAAGTCAGACTGTGTCTTAAAATCTGTTTCCTTCTAAACTAACATATGTCTTATAGAGTCATCCTTTGCTGGGTGGTGGTGGCATACACCTTTAATCCCAGCACTTGGGAGGCAGGGAGTAGATCTCTGAGTTTGAGACCAGCCTGGGCTACAAAGTGAGTTCCAGGACAGCCAGGGCAACAGAGAGAAGAAAGATAAAGATAAGATCTTTATCACAATATTCTCCTGTTTCAAGCTCCTGAATGCTAGGATTATGGGCATGTGCCACCATGCCTGGCCTTACAGGGTTGCCTTACAGGTTGCTGTAGCATTAGAAACTTTACTTGTCAAAAACTTGCATAGTGGAAGTGACACGGTATTGATACTCACAGCATGGTGGCTCGAAACACTATGCTTTAAGGGATTTAGACCATCAGAAATGTGAGTCGGATTTAGGGGTCTGCTGTATAAAGGCTGAAAGTATAGCTCAGTTAGAGAACACTTACCTCACATGTGTCAAGTTTGAGTTCACGCTCTGGCCCCACAAGAATAAATAAGCAAGCAAATAAAAATATGTGTTTGTGAGAACTTTTGCAGGTAACTGTTTGCAGTAACATTCTTGATTAGTTTGATGAATATTTTGGACTATGGCAGCAAAGCCATTACCTGTAAATCCTCCCCCCACATTGGTCCTGAATCTCCTAGGCTGTGAGGAAATTCTCTCTGTGGAGAAAGCTAAGAGCATTTTTCCTTAGCTTCTGGAACCTTCTGATGACATTGAAGGTTTGGGTTTGGGTTTTTGTTGTTTTTTTCTAACCACCTCAGGCACTCTGCCACTTTTCTGAAGTGTGAATTGCCTGCTGTCAGCCTGGAGTTCTCACCTCCGCAATCCTGGCTGCAGGCATATTTGCATATTGGATGCTGTGTTCTTTAACCCCCTGAGGTTTGAATCCACTTGGAGATTGTATGAGAACTGAATACTTTCAAGCCCCGAGATAGCTCCCTCTTCTCCAAAAAACAGGAAAACAACAATAGCTCCATTGACTTTTATGCAAATGGCACTCTTCAAGAAAACACTGGGCTGTTTCCCAGGGCCCCAGAACATACTTAAACATTTGTTTCAGTGGGAGATGGGGAAAGAGTTCTGTTGAGTCAATGAACATCTGTTGAGCTGCTGAGCGGGGTCCCAATGAAACAGAATATGAGTTTGGTTCTTTCCTGCCAGAGGTACCAACAGAGACTTAACCTTACAAGGAATGCATACTTAAAGTGGCTTTGTATTGGGTCACTTTAGCTATACTGGAACTACATTTCCCAGAATTCTTGTTTTTTATTTATTTATTTTATTATTTTGTGTGTATGAGTGTTTTGCCAGCATGTATGTCTGTGTACCACATGCATGCCTGGTACCCAAGGAGGTGGGGAGCCTCCATGTGGATACTGGGAATTGAACCTGGGTCATTTCCAAGAACAAGTAAGTGCTCTTAACTACTGAGCCAAATCTCCAGCCCCAGAATCCCCTTCTTAATGGTTCTAGCTCAGTACTGACCACACAAACTTTTCCGTAAGATGTGGGAAGCTGGAGTGAAAGAGCAGCCAGTATGTTGTGAAGCACAGAGCTGGCATGGTTGCAGTGCGTAAGCTTTCATACCAGGCTGTTGGCTCACCTTGCTGATGAAGGACAGCATCTAGGCCTGAAGAAATCTATTGAATCCACCCCTGCAGCTCTTCCATCCTAGGTCAGATGGAATTCATCTCTGGAGCGCTCTGGTTTTACCTGCTGGCCATCTCTGTCACCAAGCCTAGAAACAATGGAAGGAAGTCTAGGGTTGTAGTTTATCGTTAGGAATTCCAGTTATCCTCACAGCTCTCAATGTGCTCTCACGTGTTTTAGTTTTATCCTTGCTCTCCTCTACTTCACATCTAACTCCACCCCCCAACTGCTAATATTATTAGTCTTTAGGCCCAACAGCAGATGTGGAGGTGACTGACTTGCATGGTTTTCTCTACTAGCTTCCAAAATACACAAAATATAATCCTGAGCTGGACATAGTTTGTGCTGAGGTAGGAAGATCTCAAAATTGAAGCTAGCTTGAACTACATAATGAGCTCAAGACCAAGAATGAACTATATATTAATATCCCATCATGAAAAACCAAAGGCTAGGAGGGTAGCTTAGTGGTTAGAGTACTTGCCTTGTATGTACAGATCCCAATATTTGATTCCCAGCAACACACATACATTCCTTATAATAAATCCTTAAGTTTCTGTGAGTCAAAATCCTCTCTGCTCAAGTCTTATAGTAGAGATTTATAGAGTTATTACAAACCAGAAGACTTCATTTAAAAAAGGTGATACTTAAGCTACTTCAAAAGTTAAAAGTAGGGCTGGAGAGATGGCTCAGCAGTTAAGAGCACTGACTATTCTTCCAGAAGATCTGGTTTCATTCCCAGCACCCACATGGCAGCTCACGACTGTCTGTAACTCCAGTTCCAGGGAACCTGACGCCCTCACACAGACATACATTCAGGCAAAATATCAATGCACATGAAATAAAAAAGTAAAAAGAAATTAAATGGGTGTGGTGGTGCACACCTTTAATCCCAGCACTCAGGAGGCAGAGGCAGGTGGTTCTCTGTGAGTTTGAGGCCAGCCTGATCTATAGAGTTCCAGAATGACAAAGGGCTACACAGAGAAACTGTCTCAAGAAAACAAAATAAAAAATAGGGCCATCAACATGGCTTAACAGGTAAAATGCTTGCTGTAAAGTTGGACAATGAGTTCAATCACTGGAACATATAAAAATAGAGAAGTCCACACATGTGCCATGTCATACGTATACCCTCCACAATAATAATAATAATAATAATAATAATAATAATAATAATAATAATAACAACAACCAAACAATAATTTTTAAAGGGATAGGTAGGAAGAGTTGTTTATATGGGGTTAGGGCTGGGCTTCTAGTACACAGGCTTAAGCCAAGCAGTTGAAAGGGCAATGGGGAGTTCTCTCTTTCTAGAAGATTGTCTTCCCCGTGAGTTCAGCATTCATAGCATGTGCGTCTATCCTCAGCTGTCTGCCAGATTGTAGGCCAGACTGTTTCTTCAGTGCAGCTTTTTTACACGCTCCTAGAACGCACCTTTTCTACTATCCTAAGACGTTCTCCCTGCTCCCATTCCTCCCCAGAGGAGAAGACTAGCCTTTCTTCTCTTTCATGGGTCTCCACAGCCACCCAAAGCCTGTCATTTGGTTCTTCATGAAGGCATCTTTCTTTTCTCATGCTCTATTTGTACTGGTAGTGGTAAGGAGGAATATCCTGGGGCTTCCTGTCTTAGGAAGGGCAATATCCTTTCTGTGTTAGATTTCTAAGCTTACCTAGGGCTCCAACATTCATTATATGGGGCTCTTCGAAGGTACCCTAAATTTATTACTTTCTAATCGTACTTGTAGGAAGGACAACCGATCAGTTGCATGAACTCTAAGCCAGTGATTCAAACACTTGTTCAGTAGTTCTGCAGTGACAAGGTGTTTCATTGCAGCTTCCAGAATGGGGAATGTTCTCAGCATAGATAAGGAGTCCAGGAAAATAGAACATGGTGTTTTGTAAAAGCCTATGTACTACTATTTTACATATGAATTTTTTAACTCAAAAAAGATCTCATTATACATATTCTGTACCATACTTTTTTTAATTAATATATCCAAAAATATTTTCTTACAGCAAGAACATTTGGTTCTACCCCATTTTTAATGGTGTGTGTGTGTTCTATAGAGACAGACAAATATACTGAGATTACTGAAATATAACTAACCATTCCCACACTAATGGATATTTTCTCTGCTTTAAAAAAGTGATATGCCAGGCAGTGGTGGTGCACGCCTTGAATCCCAGCACTCGGAAGCAGAGGCAGAAGGATCTCTGTGAGTTCAAGGCTAGCCTGGTCTACAAAGCCAGTTCCAAAACAGCCAGAGCTGTTACACAGAGAAACCCTGTCCTGAAACCCTCCCCCTCCAAAAAAGAGAGAGAGAAGCAGGAAAAGGTGTGGTTTATCGGTGAGAAGTTGCTTTTCCCTGAAACAGCATTTGCTAGCAGTCCTGAGAGTTAGTCTGGAAGGGTGTTTGGGCCTGACTTTTATGCCTTTGACAGAGGGCCTTCTTGTTGTTTGTTTACTCTTTTGTTTGAGACAAGGTCTTGCTATGTAGCCCAGGCTGGCCTCAGATTTGCAGTGACCCTCCTGCTTCAGCCTCCCTAGAGCTGGGATTAGAGGTGGGTGCCATCATGCTTGGCAGCCCATCTCGACTGGACACCAACCAGAGAAATAGCACGTAGCTTTCTCTCGGTTCTGCCATCCTACTTCAGGACCTGTGCCCAGGATGTTACCCTCCTCCAGAACCGCATTCTCCCCTCCTTCTCTTTATGGACTTACCTTTTGTCTTCGGTTTCTCTGCTCAAACACCCCTTCTTTCAGTAAGCCTACTACAATCCCTCAGAGGAGGTCAGATTGTTGCCTATCACATGTTTTCCTTTGTGACCTTATTAGCTTTGTGTGTGTGTGTGTGTGTGTGTGTGTGTGTGTGTGTGTGTGTGCTCCGTGGCACATGTGTTAAGGTCAGACAGTTTTTTTCGATTCTTTACCCGGGTTGTCAGGCTTATGCAGCAGTACTTCACCCTTGACTCCCCCTTGAAGCATCTCAGCGGCCCCTTTCCAGCTGTTACTCCATAGAAACCTACTGAGATTTTGGTATGTGCCAGACACTCTTTAAAGCATTCTAGAATTAAATCGCAGTTAGGTACACACTTTTAAGAACTTTGGAGAAGCTGGGTGGTAGTGGTGCACGCCTTTAGTCCCAGCACTTGGGAGGCAGAGGCAGGTGGATCTCTGTGAGGCCAGCCTGGTCTACAGAGTGAGTTCCAGGATAGCTAGGACTGTTACACAGAGACACTGTCTCCAAAAAAAAAAAGAACTTTAGAGACAGAGGCAGGTGGATCTCTGTGAATTGGAGGCCAGCCTGGGCTACATTAGTGAGACCCCCATCTCAAGAAGTAAAGAAAAGGAGAAAGAGAAGGAAGAAAACTAAGTAATGATTATGCAGTTTTCCTAGCAACCTATTTAGATAGAGCTGTTGTCTTCCAAGGCTAGGCCCCAGATTCATGCTGTGAACAATCAAGATAGTTTGCCTCTGCTGGAGTGAAGGAGATTTTTTTTTTAACCGTTGGTGCTTTTTACTTTTCATTTGGACTGAATAAATATATGACTTACTAGACATGGATATGAGACCGAGAAATGAACAAAAGTGTCTTGCTGTCCCTGACTACCTAAGTGACCCCACTGAGTCATGAGAAAACACATTATTGAAGTCTCTGCTTTAAGAGCTCAGGATACAGGCTGAGGGGAATCGACTTGTGAGTTTGACTGTAACACATTCCTAGCATTAGCTGTTTCAGTGAGTTAGTTGCTGGGCCCCTGCAGTCTCATAACACATGCGTATGAGCCCTGAGTTTCACAGGGAGACCTGAAGCTTGGGGTAGAAACCCCTTAACTACGGTAGTTACCGGGATCCTGTAGTAGTTACACACAAAGCTTTGTCCCTAACCCTGGATGTGCCTCTGTATTAGTTAGGTTTCTTTTGCTGTGATAAACACCATAACCAACTTGGGGAGGAAAGGGTTTATTTCAGCTTAGACTTTATAGTTTGTCATGCAGGGAACTCAAGGCAGAAACTAAAACAGAGAGCATGGAAGAACGCTGTTCCGAGACAGGGTTTCCCTGTGTAGCCCTGTCCTGGAACTGGCTCTGTAGACCAGGCTGGCCTCGAATTCACAGAATTCCACCTGCCTCTTTCTCCTCCCTCCTGAG